>NW_012110406.1:0-2039 GCF_000951045.1 Mandrillus leucophaeus | reverse complement strand
TTACAGGAGGGCTGCAAGTGCAGACAGCAGCTGGGGCCAAAGAGGTGTTAAGCTGAAAGGCTGCGAAGAGATTAGGCTACTGGAAAACCAAACCCAGCAGAATTAATGTCCAAAAATCCACGTTCTCCATCGCTTCTCAGCCTTTGGCTAAGATTAAATATTAAAAAATTAAAAGAAAAAAAAAACAGACTCTGCCAGGCGCAGTGGCTCATGCCTATAATCCTAGCACTTTGGGAGGCTGTGGCAGCAGGATTGCTTGAGGCCAGGAGTTTGAGACCAGCCTGGGCAACATAGTGAGACCCCATCTCTACAAAAGATTAAAAATTAGCTGCATGTAGTAGCATATGCCTGTCAACCTAGCTACTCAGGAGGCTGAGGTGGGAGGATCCCTTGAGCCCAGGAGTTCGAGGCTGCAGTAAGTTATGATCACACCGCTGCATTCCAGACCCTGTCTCAAACACACACACACACACACACAAACACACACAAACAGAAAAAGCAGGTTATCCATCACTTCTCAGCTAAGATCGAGTGTGAAAAAAAATAAAAAACAAGTTCTGAGTATCAGAGCAGGGGAGCCCTCCACGCAGCCGCGGAGCCAGTCCGAGGGAAGAGGTACGAAGGATAGAAAAATCTCTAGGCTCCAATGCTTCTGTTTCGGTGCCTTTCCTTTTCCCAGAGTCTGTGTGTTGCCTTCTTCTCATTTTCCAGCAAAATTTCTTTTGAGATGTGTTGGCCTTCACTCAGCTGAACTAGGGGGTGAAGGAAGTTGTCCTCTGTGGGCCGCTGTTGCTGGGGAAACAGCTAAACCCTGCAGGCCAAGGGGAACTTGGGGGTGCCAAGAAAACCTGGAAGGTGCAATAGGGCTGCGATGGATAGAGGCATCAAACCAGAAGGGAGGAACCTGTCGGAGGTGGGCTGTGACCACCAGACCTTTTCATGAGTGGTGGCAGTGGTGGAATTGAGGAGGCAAGTAGGCTTGGAGAACGTTTTTAGCCAGGGGGTGCTGAGAGATGGCAGAAGGGGGTCTTAATGTGGGGACTATGGACAGTGGGGCATCCGTGGGAAGCAGAGGGATTTTGGACAAGTCCAGATGGAACGCGCAGGGCATAGGTAGAGGGAAAAGAAAATCCCTTTCTGGGAGAACCATTTCTTGTTTATTGAAACAGTGGGGGACATCATCAAAGTCCGGGCGGACACATTCAATTATCAAAAAATTACAAAGGTAGGCACAGCAAAGAATAATGAAGATTATAAGAAAACCAAGGGCCAGGTGCAGTGGCTCATGCCTGTAATCCCAGCACTCTGGGAGGCTGGGGTGGGTGGATCACCCGAGGTCAGGAGTTTGAGACCAGCCTGGCCAACGTGGAGAAACCCCATCTCTACTAAAAATACAAAAATTAGCTAGGCGTGGGAGCGGGTGCCTGTAATCCCAGCTACTTGGGAGGCTGAGGCAGGAGAATCACTTGAACCTGGGAGGCAGAGGTTGCAGTGAGCTGAGATCGCACCATTGCACTCCAGCCTGGGTAACAAGAATGAAACTCCGTCTCAAAAAAAAAAAAAAAAAGAAGAAGAAAGAGAGAGAGAAAGAAAACCAAGAAGCTGGGAAAACCGTGTAGATTTGATTTGACGAGGATAAGCTTGGCCTGTAATACATGCGGTGACTAGAACAGTATTTGGTCAAAGAACGATGTAAGCTCTGCACCCTGGAGGAAATGTATGCAGGCAAGGATTAGTAAAACGAAAAATAATAATAATTTTAAAAAGGAAAAAAAAAGGCCTGACGCAGTGGCTCACGCCTGTAATCCCAGCACTTTGGGAGGCTGAGGTGGGTGGATCACCTGAGGTCGGGAGTTCGAGACCAGCCTGGCCACTACGGTGAAACCCCGTCTCTACTAAAAATACAAAAATTAGCCAGGCGTGGTGGCACATGCCTGTAGTCCCAGCTACTCAGGAGGCTGAGGTGGGAGGATCCCTTGAGCCCAGGAGTTCGAGGCTGCAGTAAGTTATGATCACACCGCTGCATTCCAGACCCTGTC
>NW_012110405.1:0-1101 GCF_000951045.1 Mandrillus leucophaeus | reverse complement strand
CCCAGGCTGGAGTGCAGAGGGGCAATCTTGGCTCACTGCAACCACCAACTCCTGGGTTCAGGCAGTCCTCACACCTCAGCCTCCCAAGTACCTGAGATTACAAACACGTGCCACCATGCCTCACTAATTTTTGTATCTTCGGTAGAGATGGGGTTTCACCATGTTGGCCAGGCTGGTGTGCAACTCCTTACCTCAAGCTGTCTGCCCGCCTTCACCTCCCAAAGTGGTGGGATTACGAGCATGAGCCACCATGCCCAACCAAAAACCTTACTAGTTTCTATTATAGCATCTATTAAGCATCTCATCCTACTATCTTCTCTCCCTAGGACTTATCAAACTGGTTTCAAAGCACAGAGCTCAAGTAATTTACACCAGAAATACCAAGGGCGGAGATGCTCCAGCTGCTGGTGAAGATGCATGAATAGGTGAGTAGGAATGCGTGGGCTCATGGAGTAGGAGGTAACAAAGCTTTATGGTTCTGATTTATGGTTCTGATTCTTTTAATTTCTTTTTTACAGGTCCAACCAATTGTACATTTGGAAAAATAAAACTTTATTAAATCAAATGAATGAGTATGTCTGTTTCCTAAGAAAGACAATGATAAAGAATTCGGTGGAAAGTAGGGGTTTGTTGACTTTGCTTTTAGCCTCATGGTAGTTGGTAAAGCATGATTAGCTTTTTTCTGTATGTGACTGCTTCTTCATTGCTGCAGCTTCAGTTTTGAATTGATGTCTGAAAGGAAATAAAGGGTTAACAGGATGAAGGGTGATATCTCCAAAAAGGAGGTTGGATGGGTAGGTTGGAGACCTGGCACTGAACACATACCTGGACTGCCAGCGTCGTCCATTATTCCAGACTCGGCCAAAAGAGGGCAGCCAGCCTGCACTGGTCCTGGAGCTGTGATCAAAGTTGGCCCCAACTCGGTCTGGGGGGAGTTTTTTCAACTTCTGTTTTTCCTCTGTGCAATGATAAGGAAACAGCTTTTTATTTTTCTTTATTAAAGAATATAGAGGCCGGGCGCGGTGGCTCAAGCCTGTAATCCCAGCACTTTGGGAGGCCGAGGCGGGTGGATCACGAGGTCAGGAGATCGAGACTATCCTG
>NW_012110404.1:0-1322 GCF_000951045.1 Mandrillus leucophaeus | reverse complement strand
TGTGGTGTCTGACAAAGGGTATTTGGGGGCGCATTGAAGCCTATGGTGGAAAAGGAAATATCCTGTTATAAAAAGTAAAAAGAAGATTTCTGAGAAACCGCTTAGTAATGTATTAATTCATCTCACAGAGTTACACGATTAGCAGTTTGGTAGCGCTGTTTTTGTTGAATCTGAGAAGGGATATTTTGGATCGCATTGAAGCCCATTGTGACAAAGGAAATATCCTCGGATTAAAAGTAGAAGGAAGCTTTCTGAGATTGTTCTTTGTGATGTGTGAATTATTCTCACAGAGTTACACCTTTATTTCATGAAGCAGTTTGCTGACACTGTTTTTGTGGAGTCTGCAAAGGGATATTTGGGAGTGCATTGAGGCCCATAGTGAAAAAGGAAATATCCTCAGATATAAACTAGAAAGAAGCTTTCTGAGAAACTGCTTGTGATGTGTGAATTCATGTCACAGAGTTACAACGTTATTTTCATGGAGCAGTTTGTTAGCAATATTTTCATGGAATCTTCAATAGGATATTGTGGAGTGCATTGAAGCCTGTGGTGACATAGGAAATATCCCCAGATAAAAATCAAAAAGAAGTTTTCTGAGAAACTGCTTTTGAATGTGTTATTTCATCTCACTGAGTTGCACTATTCTTTTCATTGATCAGTTTTCTACCACTGTTTTCTTGGAAACTGCAATGGGATATTTTGGAGTGCATCGACGCTTAGGGTGACAAAGGAAATATCCTCAGACAAAAACTAGAAAGAAGGTTTCTGAGAAACTGCTTTGTGTTTTGTGATTTCATCTCACAGAGTTACATGATTCTTTTTATGGAGCAGTTTGGTAGCCCTGTTTTCAAGGCATCTGCAAAGGTATATTTAGGAGCTCCCAGAGGCCTATGGTGAAAAACAATATAATTTCAGATAAAAACGAGAGAGAAGTTTTTCAAGAAATTGTTGTGTTGATGTATTCATCTCATGGAGTTTAACCTCTTTGTTGATTGAACAGCTTGGCATTACTGCTTTTGAGCGATCTGAGAATAGATATTTAGGAACACATTGAAGTCTATGGTGAAAAAGAAAATATACTCAGATTTAAACTAGAAATGAAGCTTTCAGAGAAACTGCCTTGTGATGAGTGAACTCATCTCACAGAGTTACACCTTTCTTTTCATGGAGCAGTTTGTTAGCACTGTTTTTTCTGGAATCTCCAGAGGGATATTTGGGAGCCCATAGAGGCCTAAGGTGAAAAAAGAAAATTCTTCAGTTAAAAACTGGAGTGAAGCTTCAGAGAAACTCCTTTGGGATGTCTGCATTCATCTCATAGGGCT
>NW_012110403.1:0-1235 GCF_000951045.1 Mandrillus leucophaeus | reverse complement strand
GAGAAGATAAAATAATAAATCAAAGTTAGATAGGGCTTCTGCCAAGAATGCAAGAATAGTTTAAAATTAGAATATCTATTAATGTTACTCACCATATTAACAGAAAAAAAAAGAAAAAATAATTTGATCACCTCACAAATATAGGAAAGGCATTTGATAATATTCAACACCCATTCATAATTTTTAACAAAATTAATATTTTTTAGAAAATTAAGAATAGAAGAGAGATTCCTTAAGCTGATAAAGTATGTCTACCAACTACCTAACCTGGTATTCTATTTCACAATGAAAAGGACTCTCTCTAAATTCACAAAGAACACAAAGATGCCTGTTATCATTACTGAAAGAATGTAGGAAATGCAGGGGAAAAGTATCCCTGAGTGTTAATAAATAGTAGCATTTTATTATCTGTAGCCTCATATAATGGAATTATATGGTCACATGATTGCAGAGAGAAGCTGCCCAGAAGAATTATCATAGTGACGACAACCAAGAACTTGCAGACAATGCAAAGGTGATGTGATAAAGTTAGGGGGTGGAGGGAAGACTAAAAATGCTGAAATAATGCCATTTTGTATCTGTGTTTCATGTCCTGGCTTATTGTATGCAATTATCCTGCCATGAAAAGATAAATTCTCTCTGCAAGCTTTGGAGGTGCCGCTTGTCAGTGAGAAGCAGAAGGAATTAAGGCTGCTAAGCATGGCAGATTTGGCAGAATCCCAGTCTGAGAGATGTAACATGTTTTCTAGCTAAGAGGGGAAGGGGTTTGGAGTTAGACCCTGACAGTTTGATTCCTTTGCATCTTTTGATGTCACTGTTACATTCTTAAAAGAAAACGTGGTTATTATAATCTTGTTTTATGCAGCATTCAAAGTTGGTTGTTTTGGAGGGATAAGGAACACTGAATTTATGACACTAGAGATCACGGGGTTTTGCCTAGCTTGGACTTGGATTTCTATAATAACTCTGTGACTCTAAAAGATGTGCATTTCTGGGCTGAGGAAAAGTTAAACAAGCACAATAGATTCATTTCAAATAAGACCAGTTTAAAGACATGTATCAATTTTCTTCTTATTCCCTTTTGTTTTACTCTCTAGTTAATATATATTTAGGAGTTCTTTCTTTTTGTGTGGGTAGAATATAGACGTAAAAGTAGTCCATTTAAAAACTCATAGATGAGATACTTGATATAGGTCCAATCATTGTCTTTATTTTTATTTATAATTTGAGACAGT
>NW_012110402.1:0-1212 GCF_000951045.1 Mandrillus leucophaeus | reverse complement strand
GCTCACTGCAGCCTCCGCCTCCCGGGTTCAAGTGATTTTCTTGCGTCAGCCTCCCAAGTAGCTGGGATTACAGGCACCCACCACCACGCCTGGATAATGTTGGTATTTTTAGTAGAGATGGGGTTTCTCCATGTTGGCCAGGCTGGTCTCGAACTCCTGACCTCAGGTGATCCGCCCACCTCAGCCTCCCGAAGTTCTGGGATTACAGGCGTGAGCTGCTGTAACTGGCCTCTTTCTCTTGACAGTTGGAGGAAAGACCCATTTGAGGCTCCCTGAGACTCCTCAGAACAGCAGCAGTGCGATTGGATAATGAGATCCGCTCTCCTCTGAAGTGGTTAGATTTGAAATGCCAGCAAAGCTGTCATTAGCAAGGCATTTTCTTTTCATTTCAACCATTTCATTATCTCCTTCTTTACCAAATTTGCGTTTATGAAATATTTGACAAGCCTCTTGATGTTTTCCTGTGTTGATGAAAGACAGATGCTGTTTGTGTAAAAGGAAAAGGCATGCTATAAAAAGAAAAAGAAGGATAAGAAGGGCGAGGCAGGGAGGCTCGTGCCTGTAATCCCAGAAGTTCGAGGCCAGCCTGGCCAACATGGCGAAACTCCATCTCTACTAAAAATACAAAAATTAGCCAGGCGCGGTGGCACACACCTGTAATCCCAGCTACTTGGAAGGCTGAGACAGGAGAATTCCTTGAACCTGGGAGGCGGAGGTTGCAGTGAGTGGAGATCATGCCGCTGCTAAAAAACACAAAAATTAGCTGGGCGTGGTTACGGGTGCCTGTAATCCCAGATACTCAGGAGGCTGAGGCAGGAGAATCGCTTGAACCCGGGAGGCGGAGGTTGCACTGGGCCGAGATCACACCATTGCACTCCAGCCTGGGCAACAAGAGTGAAACTCTGTCTCAAAAAAAAAGACTGCCTGAGACTGGGTAATTTTTTGTTTTTGTTTTTGTTTTTTGAGACAGAGTCTCACTCTGTCGCCCAGGCTGGAGTACAGTGGCGTGATCTCGACTCACTGCAAGCTCCGCCTCCTGGGTTCACGCCATTCTCCTGCCTCAGCCTCCCAAGTAGCTGGGACTACAGGCACCTGCCACCACGCCCAGCTAATTTTGTTTTGTGTTTTTAGTAGAGATGGGGTTTCACCATGTTAGCCAGGATGGTCTTGATCTCCTGACCTCATGATCCGCCCGCCTTGGCCTCCCAAAGT
>NW_012110401.1:0-1040 GCF_000951045.1 Mandrillus leucophaeus | reverse complement strand
AGTTGCTTTAGCCTCCATATTTGCATACCTGAGGAGAAGACAACCATCTACAAGCCAATGAGAGAGGACAGAAGAAACAACCCTGCCAACATCTTAATCTTGGACTTTCAGCCTGAAGCAGTGAGAGAAAATCAACTACTGTCTTTGTTGTGGCAGCCCTAGCAAACTAATTCAGTCCCTGTGAACTGTGAGCATTAAACCTGTCCAGCATGCTCTTCCCTGGCCATAGTGGCAGTGTTCCAGTATGCCAAAACTACTGACAGGAATCTATGTGGTGGCTACTTCATCAGTCTTGGTCATAAAGAAAATATGATGCAGGATGGGCGTGGTGGCTCATGCCTGTAATCCCAGCACTTTGGGAGGCCGAGGCGGGTGGATCATAAGGTCAGGAGATCGAGACCATCCTGGCTAACAGGGTGAAACCCTGTCTCTACCAAAAATACAAAAATTAGCCAGGCATGGTCGCGGGCGCCTGTAGTCCCAGCTACCGGGGAGGCTGAGGCAGGAGAATGGGGTGAACCCAGAGGGTGGAGCTTGCAGTGAGCCAAGAACATGCACTGCACTCCAGCCTGGGCGACAGAGCAAGACTCCGTCTCAAAAAGAAAAGAAAAAGAAAATATGATGCAGAAGATAGTCCCAGTGACTTGCAATGGACATCACAGAAGCAAAAAACAAATGCTTTTTGTCCAAGAAAACATTTGGGGTGTATTTTTATACAGCATAACCTAATCTATTGTGAATGCTGCCTGTCTGTGCTCAGAGATTATTAAGATCAGCAAATATTCTTAAATGTCACACAATTATGTTTGTGATATGGCTGTGAAGGAAAAGTACAACCTGTATTTGACAGTAAAGACACTTCACATCAATTATGTTATTTGATCTAAATCTCAACCATTTCAGACACAGAAATGGCAAACATTTTTCTTCTAGACTGCTAAGAAGTTAATTCTTAGAAAGGTGACAGACATTGGCCAGGTGCCATGGCTCACGCCTGTAATTCCAGCACTTGGGGGGCTGAGGCAGGGCGGATCACGAGG
>NW_012110400.1:0-1120 GCF_000951045.1 Mandrillus leucophaeus | reverse complement strand
CTCAGCCTCCCAAAGTGCTGGGATTACAGGCGTGAGCCACCGCGCCCGGCCTGAAGTTTCTTTCTTTTTTTTTTTTTTTAAATAAACTTATCTAAGCACGAGGTTTCTTTAGTGATCGTCTGCTGGTCATAAACTCTGTTTTTTAGCTGGGAATATCTTGATTTCATCTTTGTTCTTGAAGGATAGTTTTGCTGTGCATATGATGGCACTTGACAGGTTTCCTTGGTAGTTCGAAGATAATATTCCACTGTCTGCTGGCTTGTTATGGTGAGAATTCTATAGTCAGAGCTAATTGTAGTAGTCTGTCTTTGCTCTCTGTGCTTTAAAATATTTTCTTTGGCTTTATTTTGCGATTTACCACAATGCCTATGAGTCTAGGGGTGGATTTCTTTTTGCTTATATTGGTAGGTGTACGTTGTGCTTCTTAAATCTAGATTTGAGTCTTTTATCTGTTTTTGAAAATTCTCAGCCCTTACCTCTTCATGTATTGCTTCTCTTCTGTTCTCTGTATTGTTTCCCACTAGGACTCAAGTTAGTCATGTATGAGTCCATCTCAGTCTATTCTCAATATCCCTTAATCTCTTTAGTATTTTTTATTTCCCTAACTCTGGGAATTTCTTCCAATTTGGCATGTAGTTTGGTAATCTGTCTTTAGCTGTGACTAATACGCTGTTTAATTAACTCATTTGGTTTTCATTTTAATACTTAGATTTTTAATTTGTGAAAGCAATGTTTTATTGTTTCAAACTGGCTGTTCTTAGTACTTTGTTGTTTGTTCATTTAAAAATTTCTTTATTTACATAATTTGTTATTTAATAATTTGTTTTGGCTGAGCGTGGTGACTCATGCCTGTAATGCCAGCACTTTGTGAGGCCGAGGTGGGTGGATTACCTGAGGTCAGGAGTTCAAGACCAGCCTGGCCAACATGGTGAAACCCCGTCTCTACTAAAAATACAAAAATTAGCCAGGCATGGTGGCACACCCCTGTAATCCCAGCTACTGGGGAGGCTGAGGCAGGAGAATTGCTTGAGCCCGGGAGGCAGAGGTTGCAGTGAGCTGAGATTGTGCCATTGTACTCCAGCCTCGCCAACAGTGTGAGACTCTATCTCAAAAAACAAAC
>NW_012110399.1:0-1601 GCF_000951045.1 Mandrillus leucophaeus | reverse complement strand
AAAAAAAAGAAACAACCAAAATATCAACTACATAAAGTTAAGTTACAGTTTGTAGAAAGTCTGGCAAAATTACTGGACACAAATGAATATAGAAAATCAATTAAGTTAAAATTTTATTTAACAATGATGATGAAAGACCTAATTGATGGAGAAATACATCGTGTTATTATCTGTGAAGATGCGATGTTCTAATGATATTAATCTTCTCAACTTGACCTATAAAATTAATACAATCTCCATTAAAATACCTTCAGTTTTTGGTGGAAATTGCCTTGTCAATTAATAATGTTTATGGAAGAACAATATGAAAAATAAGACTCACACCTACAAAAACAGGATAATGTTTTGGAGCTTTTCTTACTTGACTTGGCAGAGGTGATGACTTTGTATCAGGCTTATATATAACAAGTAATTTATAGGATTGAAGAAGGGAGATCTAGGAAGGAGTTGGCAGAGTACACTTAAAAGACATTGGTATTGCATGTTCAATTCAGCCAGCAAATTCTCCCTGCCACCCATGTGAGTGGATGAACTTCATCCCACCTTAATTGCTAGGAGAAACCTGAATTTCTACAATTTGTTTTCCGAAACTTCACAAATACAAGGATTTTTTGACCACCAACTTACTACAGTGAATACTCAAGGTCACTAAGAGGTAAACATAGCTTTTATGGACAAGGAAGGAGAAAAACCTTTTTTAAAAACTTTGGTCTTATGAGGTCACATTATTAGCCCTTCCAACCTTAAAGCAGAGATCTTAACTCCTGTCCCAATGCCACAATGTTTTAATATCTTTATAGAAACCTTCATGTAGGAAACTGAGAAGAACCACTTTTTCCCTTTCCCAATGTATTATTTACTGCCTTCTTTCCAAAATGAGGAACACAGTATATACTGCAAATAACACTGAATTAAGACAAGTTGGAATAGTGGAAGGTGGGAAGCAGGTTGGTTCTTTCCTAAATGATTTCAGTATCGAGGATTTCTTTTTCCCATTAAATTGTATTAGTTCAATTTTATAGAAACAAAATATTAAGATAATTGTTATGTTGTCAAAATTAAAGAATATACTAGAAGGAAATGCATATACTATTTGTATTCAACATTTTAAAGTTGGGCCACAACAATATAGAGAATCTGAATGGTCACATCTGAAAAATGCAATATTTAGAAATCATTTCAAAGGTAGTTGGCTGTTTGTAAAAGAAAGAAAGTAAAATTCACACTCTTCCTTTTTCAGTGTCAGACAATTTTTGATGTGCTGAAAGAAACTAGATTCACTACAATTTACATGGATTTCTCTGTATTTTACATGATTCTTGTTTATTATTTCTCTGTTGGTTTAAAACAAACTTCACCTATTTGTAGACAGAGTTTTCAACTCTCCTCCACCTGTTTTTTGGCAGATTACCATATTGACATTTATGGAAACTTGCTTTCTTCATTGATATTTGTCAATTTATCACACATCAAGGGCTTTTATTATCATACAATGGTACTGTAATTGAATTCAGTACATATTACTAAAAACACTTTTAAATAATTTTAAGGACTATTTCATAATTTGGTGCTTAGATAATTTTAAAACTGAAAAACACTTG
>NW_012110398.1:0-1183 GCF_000951045.1 Mandrillus leucophaeus | reverse complement strand
AAAAAAAAAAAAAAAGAAAAGGTAGACATTAAGTTGAAAATTAAGGTGAACAATAATAAGAATTAAGGAAAAAAAAATGGAGAGAGCCAAACAAAGAGCATGAAATAAAGTATTACAAGGAAAGAAGGCTCTTAACTTTGAGGAAATGAAAGAGGGTCAGTGTGGTTGGAGGACAGAGAAAGGGGAGAGTTGCAGATAAGGAAGGAGAGCTTGTGAAGGACTGAATCATGTACGGTCTTACTGAGTAGAAAAAGGAGTTGATATTTTATTGCAAGTAAATAGCAGGTCTTTGGAGTGCTACAGGGAAAGAAATATAATTTCATTTATATATACAATTATTCTATCTGATATTACAGTATATGGACTGTCTCTTATACACATCTAGATGTGTATAAGAGACAGAACTACCTGTAGGGGCATTTCACGTGTTTTGCCCTCAGTGCCAAGTTGTTTTCTAATTTCACCACCTTCCTGAGCATCTGCATCATAATTCCAGCCACCTGTGGATATTTCCAACTACCTTTTCTGCCAGAATCTCAATTTTGACATAAAAAGGAAAAGCAGCCATCATTTTCCGAAAATAAACCTGCTCATCCTCCTATAATCTGTGTCTTTATCACAGGCAGAGCCACTGTTCTTTTCATGTGACTATAAAAGAAAGCGTGGTCTCTGCCTCTTCTTTTTCAGGGTATCACTGCTGAAATTTTGGGGTATTACCTTGGTGGCTACTCTGAAATCTTCTCCCTCATTTTAATTTCTGGCATCCTTTTCTAATAAAGAGTTCAGTTTTTCACTGCGAATGTGTCTAAAATCCTTTCCACTCTGTGTCATCATTGGTTACTAAACGCCCAGTAAATATTCAAACATCCTCTGGACACTTGCTGTGTAATGGTATTGGACAAATATTGAATTAAACAGAGATGTTACTGTCACTGTGGAGCTCAATATCTAGTGAGAAGGATAGACAAGCAATGAATCTTTCACTCAGCTAATTAATCAATACGCAAATGAATAAATACTGACAATGATAACAAATGGTGACATGTGTCATGAAAGTGGTCAGGGGTAGTCTTTCTGAAAAGCTAGACATTGGCCGGGCGCGGTGGCTCAAGCCTGTAATCCCAGCACTTTGGGAGGCCGAGACGGGCAGATCACGAGGTCAGGAGATCAAGACCATCCTGGC
>NW_012110397.1:880560-886319 GCF_000951045.1 Mandrillus leucophaeus | reverse complement strand
AACTCCCAAAATTCTCACATGTCATGGGAGGAACCTGGTGGGAAGTGATTGAATTATGGGGGCAGGTCTTTCCTGTGCTGTTCTCATGATAGTGAATGAGTCTCATGAGATCTGATGGTTTTAAAAAATGGGAGTTTACCTGCCCAAGCTCTCTCTTTGTCTGCTACCACCCACGTAAGATGTGACTTGCTCCTCCTTGCCTTCCACCATGATTGTGGGGCTTCCCAAGCCACGTGGAATTTTAAATACAATTAAACCTCTTTCTTTTATAAATTGTCCAGTCTTGGGTATGTCTTTATCAGCAGCATGAATACAGACTAATACAGAAGGGAAGGTTTAAGGAGAAAAACAATTTTTTTTTGAGCTGGAATTTCCCTGTTGCTGCACAGGCTAGAGTGCAATGGCATGCTGTCAGCTCACTGCAACCTCCACTTCCCGGGTTCAAGTGATCCCTACTGCCTCAGCCTCCTAAGTAGTTGAGATTACAGGTGCCTGTCACCATGCTCAGCTAATTTTGTATTTTTAGTAGAGATGGGGTTTCACCATGTTGGTCAGGCTGGTCTCCAACTCCCGACCTCAGGCGATCCGCCCACCTTGGCCTCCCAAAGTACTGGGATTAGAGGGGTGATAAGGATAATTTTTACCTTCCATTCTTGACCAGGCACTATGAGCAAAGATTTCAAAGAGCTGATCTTAATTTTTTTTTTTTTCCTGGCTCTTTTTTGTCTCTGGATCTTATCTGCAAGCTCTGGAATGGGGACCAGAATTATAGGAGCAGAAAAGGTGTGATACCTTTCCTCCCCATCGTGAAGGTCATGGTGATACTCCTGTAACAAAAGTTAGGTTAATAGAGAAAAGCATAATGAATTTATTTAATTAAAACTTCACATGACCTGGAAGGGAGTTTTTTGAAATAAAGACCCTAAAACCCAGGGAAAACTGTCCATTTTTATGCTTAGTTTCAGTAAGGACGGACAGCCTTGTTAGAAGTGTGTTTGGACGAAAAGAGTATAATTTAATGATAATAGACTGAGGGAAGAAACCTAGTAAGGGCTATCTGTTCAGACTTCTTTTTTTGTCCTTTCTATGTAGCGTTCCTTCCTCCTGGGTATGGGGCAGGACCTCTCTGGAATGAGGGTCTTAGGATCTACTATCAAACAAGATAAGTCTGAGAATTTATTTATGGACATCTCTTAGAAAGATAGGGAAAGGTTAGAGTAATATTTCTAGGGTTTATGGCTTGCTTTGGGGGAGAGGAGTTCTGGTTTCTATGACCCACCTAGAGAAACAGGAATTTTTATTTCTATGGCTTGCCTTGAGGAAGAGAGAGGGGCAGGAGACAGGAGGGCAGGAGAAGGTCAGAGAGAGAGACTCTGTTTCTAAGACTGCTTCTAAGGCATTTCAATCTCCTTGAGTCCAAACGACTCAGCATGCCAATGTACCATACTTTGGGGAATCATTTTCTGAGCCCCCAAACAATCAATAACTATCTTTTCAATTTCTAGAAATTGTATATGGCCATTTTACAAATCCACCCTTTAATTTCTTAGGAGTGTCCTATTCTCCATTATAGCTCCAATTCCCTTATTTTTCTAATTTTAATCATAATTATTTCTAGTCTCAGAATTTTCTGAAATCTGAAGTTTGTCATGTGCTAATTACCCTGTTTGTGGCATCTGTTGTTTCCACCTTATAATTTGTTTCTTATGTAAATTGTAGCTTTACTCTTGGGAGATCATGATCTGTAAATCTTTATTTTGATGTTGTTGATTTGCTTTTACTGTGGGAGTTAGTCAGCCATGGGGCAAGTACAAGCCCAGCAATATTCAGAAGGTATCCTTTCACACCTCTTTTCACAACAGGGCTTCCACTGGCCCTGGATGAGTTGAAAATATTAATCTTTCTCATAGTAGCTAAATTACAAAAGTTATCATAAATTTGGACCTCACCCCTAAGGCTCTAAATATAGAACAGCCTCTTCACCTAATGCTTACATCTAAACAGAAGAGATACTTCTTGTAAGCTCCTGGCTTACACAGATGGATCAGTTTTGGCTCCACAAGTCTTCCTATTGGCCTGAGGCCACATCCCCTAATATCGTGGGACATTAGGACCCAGTTCACAGCTGGTAAAGCCTCCATCTATGATGAAAAGTCCTGTGAGTGCCAGGTAATCTATTCTTAGGCTGACCACACTATCTCTGTTTCCTCTTCATATTCATAAAGCCAGAGATAGTCCTTCTTTTTTTTCTTTCTTATGTTTTTTAATGTGGAAAGAAATTTTTTAAAGTTATGTTTTAACCACCATTTTTTCATTTTTGTAGCAGAAGGGAGAGTAGTAGAATCATCTGTATCAATTTAACCTGCCATATTCAGGAATGTTCCTTAAATCCCTTTAGTATGATAACATAATTTGACAATGAGAGAAAACATAAACAAAGAGCAATCTCACTTAAAGGTATGTAGTTCTCCATTGACTAATAATAGTTACTGGTACTGTAATTAATAATTACAAGGTACTGTAAACTGTACTAGACATATAGTGGTGAGTTCTAGCCCTCATGGAGCTTTCACTGTAATGAAATAAAACAATCAAAATAACATATAGGAAATGGAAGTCAGTTGGGTGTTAAAAAATTAACACATTTTAAATAGGCTTATTTTTGAAATTTAAATACATTAGGAATTATTTGATAAAATTAAAATGCTTATCTTATTTATTGACAGTATGGTCATCTTATAGTCATTTCAAATGCTGAAACTTTCAATATCCATTTCTGATTAAAAACTCATACTAGGGCAAGGTAGTTAGTTAACACAAAAAGAGCTCCTATAAAAAAATAGTTGCTATTACTTTGAAAATTGAGATATAAGAAATACTGCAATTAAAATAACAAAGACAAGGATGTCCACTATCTGTTATTCAACATTATGCAGAAAGTTCTGGTCATGCAATTAAAGAAGAAAAATTATATATCAGTTTTAGAAAATGATAAAATATCATTTGTAAATGATACAACTGTCTAATTAAATAAGTAATATTTACTTGAAAAAAATAAAACACAGAAAATTCTAATAAGCTGGATGTAAAAATATAAATATTAAAATTTTAAAAATGAATAAAATTATCCCAATTGTAATAATATTTTAAAACTTTCCATAAGCATAAAAATGGATTACTAAGAAAGAAAATAAAAGATGAGTTAGTGAAGTGATATCCATCTTTCTTGACAAGAAGTCTCAATATTTAAAAATATCAATTCTCTCAATTAAGTTATGAATTGGGTAGGAAATTATTCTTTTGATGAATTTTGGAAGGAACTTGACAAAAGTATGTATTAAGTTAATTTATAAGAGTAAATGAATGAGAATGGCCAATATAATTTTGAAGGACCAGAGTAATGATGGGCATAATGAGCCTGTCTGCGATTACAAAATATAGAAACATATGTACATTTACAATAATTAAAATATTGTGTATTTAAAAGACAGCTAAATAAAACAGAGCAAGAAATCCAGAAATGCAAGTTCAATAGAAATGTAGCATATGATAATTATAGCATTTCAAATCAGTGAAGGGGGATAAGATTATTTAATAAATAGTTGTGATATGGTGAAATACATATTTAGTCTTTGTCGGCTAATCCTGTTGTACAACTCCTAAAATCTCCGAGGTGATGTATCTTTTTGTATGCTAATGATTGACTGATGGCTGGCAGCCCCTAGATAGCTTCAGGATAGGGGCTGGCCACCAAGCTGGTGCAAAGTAGGATTAGAGGGTTGGGATTTTCAGCCGTACTCCCAACCTCCAGGGAGGGAAGAGGAGACAGAAGTTAAGATGATCACCTATGTCCAATCAATCAAAACTACATAATGAAGCCTTTATACAATCTTAAAAGAACGTATTCCAGGAGCCTCCTGACTGCTGAACCAGCACGGGTCTCTGGAGGGTGGCATGCCAGAAAAAAGGCAGGAAAGCTCTGTGCCTCTTTCCATATTCCTTACCCTACACATCTCTTCATCTGTATCTTTTGTAATATCCTTTACAACAAACGTAAATGTAGGTAAAGTATTTTCCTGAGTTCTGTGAGCCATGCTAGCAAACAAGTTGAACCCAAAGAGCGGGGTCATGGGAACCCTGATTTATAGCTGGTCGGCCAGAAACACAGGTTTAACAAAAATCTGGGGCTTTCAATTGGCATTAAAAGTGAGGGCCAGACTTGTAGGACTGGGCCTTCAACTTGTGGAATCGAACAGTCTCCAGGTAGATATGTCAGAATTGAATTGGAGGACACCCAGCTAGTGTCCACTGTAGAATGGACTGATTGATTGCCAGAAGGGAGAAATTCTCACGCATTTTGTGAACAGAGGGCATAGAGGTGTTCTGTGTTGGGTGATGAGTGGAGAATAGGAGAAACTCAGGGTTTTTTTTCAATATGTTTTCAATATTAACAACTAAATAAGTTAGCATTCTATTTCTTCACCAGACTACTACCTAGAAGAATTTAAGAATTAAATTTTTAAAAAGACTACAAAGAATGAAATTTTAAAAAGACTACAATATTTTAGGGACAATATGTGTAACTTTTATATATACTTGGACAGTGAGGTAAAAAATTTATCAATTTTCTTTTCTCTCTCTCTCATTTGCTACCTGGACTAGAAAAAGTGGAGAGATTGAGCGAATGCAGGTAGAAGATTTTTTCTAGGCTAAAATAACTTTTAAAAATTCTAACGACAAAATGGAACCAATATTTGTCATTTTGTCAAAAAATGCTTAAATTTATATCTTTATATATGCGTGTGTGTATATATATCTATATATCTTATATAAACTTATATAATAAATTAGGCAAAATTAAAAGCTATGTATTAGTCAGGACATTGTGGTAACAAATATCACACAACCTAATTCTTTTACAAAGGCAAAGGCTTATTTCTCACTATGGTTCACATCCATTGAGGGATAACTATAGCCCCTCTCCCCATAATCTTTTTTAAGAGACCCAGGGTAATGTGAACCCTCTTTCTAGAATCTTGCTGATATTTCAGCAGAAGGAAAAGAGGAATCTGAACCATGAGCTCACTGTGAAAGCCTTTATGTGAAGTGACACACATTACTGCCATTCATATTTCATTGATGAAAGCAAGTCATATGTCTATCAGTAAATTTCAGAGAGTGGGAGTTTATAATCTACTTGTAGGGAAAAGTACCACATTAAGAGATATAAAATATGAGTGAACAGTAATATAATCTCCCACCTCCACCCAAAGGAGACAACCCAAAAATTATCCAATTACAACACCATTGTTAGTCTGTTTTACATTGCTGTAAAGGAACACCTGAGGCTGGGTAATTTATAAAGAAAAGAGGTTTATTTGGCTCACAGTTACGCAGACTGTACAAGCATGGCAGCAGCATCTGCTCAGCTTCTGTGTGGCCTCAGGAAACTTTTACTCATGGTGGAAGCTGAAGGGGGAGCAAATGTGTCACATGGTGAGAGAGGGGGCAAGAAAGAGTAGGAAGGAGGTGTTGGGCTTTTTTAAGCAACCTGATCTTGCAGTAACGCATTACCCAGGGGAAGACACCAAGCCATTCATGAGGTATCCACTCTCATGACCCAAACACCTCTGACAGGTCCCACCTCAAACACTGGGGATCTCATTTCAACACGAGATTTGGAGAGGACAAATATTCCAAACCATATCAAACACCGAGCTTAAACTTCAGGTCTATGAGAGATGCCACATTTTTTTTTT
>NW_012110397.1:872308-880510 GCF_000951045.1 Mandrillus leucophaeus | reverse complement strand
CAGCTTCTGTGTGGCCTCAGGAAACTTTTACTCATGGTGGAAGCTGAAGGGGGAGCAAATGTGTCACATGGTGAGAGAGGGGGCAAGAAAGAGTAGGAAGGAGGTGTTGGGCTTTTTTAAGCAACCTGATCTTGCAGTAACGCATTACCCAGGGGAAGACACCAAGCCATTCATGAGGTATCCACTCTCATGACCCAAACACCTCTGACAGGTCCCACCTCAAACACTGGGGATCTCATTTCAACATGAGATTTGGAGAGGACAAATATTCCAAACCATATCAAACACCGAGCTTAAACTTCAGGTCTATGAGAGATGCCACATTTTTTTTTTTCTATATTCAGTTTGAATAAGGTTCCTCTTGAGTTGGAGACACATAAACAAAACACATTATTTTCCCTGTCTCCCACATGCACACACTGATAGAGCTGGGATAGCATCACTCTAGAAGTGTAATTCCCACAGAGAAATGAAAAGAAAGGGAAAGACAGAGTAGTATCTGTTTGCAGTAAAACAAATCTCACAGAACCAATGTCACAATTTTCCTTACCTTGTGTATGAGGAATGTTCCTGTATAAACCCTCATTCTCCTTCTGGGGGCAGCTCCCTACCCCTTGTACTCTGTGACTTTTGACACTTCCTTTTAGAAAGTTCTCTCCCTTTTCTCTTATTATCTTCTACTATTTCTAAAAATTACAATAGGGATTGCAAAAACAAACAAACAAAAAAAAGTTTTCTTTAAACTTTCTCAATCTGCCGCATATCCTGGTGATATTTTAATCTTAATTACTCATGATTTATTTGAGGCTAGATTGGTGATGATTTTGACAATTCAGTGCAAAAATGTAGTCAGATTCTTATTTATTTACTCTCAATTAACTCCATGTGCCAGGACTCACATCCACAATGTTTTCTGAACTTGACTTTACACTTAATTATGGGTACCTTGAGCTTATCAGGCTGGGATTTGGAAGGGCACATCTTCAATTTCTTTTATCTGACTGGACTAGGTGCTATTACTCAATTGAGTTTCAACTATGTTGACTGGGGCCTTGCCATGAGTCTGTAATTTAATCATTCTTTGTCACTCAAAGGCTTTCTCAGTTTTATGTTTTTTCTAGATAGAGATGAGAACTAGTCGCATCTTCCACCACTATACCCTCAGTGTTTCTAGATTCTCTTTTCTTTGTGGCAAACAAGTAAATGCTTTTTAAAATTCATTTCCTTTTTAAAGAATCTTGCCAAAGGAATCAAATAGTGACCAAGTTATGCTACTAACATTCTATTTCCCAAGTTCTTCACCCAATAACATACTCTTTGGGGTCATGATCTGCCTTCTAAGTTATGACTGAAAGTTTCACTATTGTATAATGTGGATCACTATCCATCCAGCTCTGATAAAAATGTAACCTGTGACTACTTCTTGGCCTTGCAGTGAATGCCACATATTTTTTATTTTGTTGGTTTGTTATTATAATTTTCTTTTGGTTCAAATTTTGAGTTATTTGCAATAGCCCCAGTTATACTAAGAAAAGTGATACCAAACTGTCACTGGCTCACAACAATAAAAATGCAGTTCTTACTGATATTATATGTTAGTTATGGGACAGTTGCAATTCTCAGGAGCACCTTCTTCCTAGGAGCCATTAGTATCCTGGCAGAAAAAAAGAGAAAATGCAAATAAAGAGCTAATTTTTACAATTTCAGTTAAGAGGTATGCTATTTTAATTTCAATGTTCTTTATTGGCAGAATAATTTACATGGCCATATCTGAGTTCAACAGGTGGCATGTTGTATTAGTCAGGGTTCTCTGGAGAAACAGAACCAATAGAATATATATAGACACATGAGGAGATTTATTATGGAAATTAACTCATGTTGTTATAGAAGTTGAGAAGCCCATGATATCCTGTCTGCAAGCAGAAGAACCAGGAAAACCAGTGGTATAATTCAGTCCAAATCCAAAGGCCTGAAAACCAGTAGTGGGGCGTGAGGAGTGCTGGTTTAAGTCTAGAAGCCTGAAGGCCCAAGAACCAGGAGCTTCAATGTCCAAAGACAGAAGAAGACAGGTGTCTCAGCTTAAGAAGAGAGTGATAACTTTACCTTTTCTGCCATTTTATTCTATCCAGGTCCTTAATATATTGGCTGATACATTGGTGAGGATTATCTTCTTTACTCAGTCTGCTAATTCAAAATGCTAATTCAAAATGTTTCTTCAAGAAACAACCTTATAGGCACATCTAAAAGTCATGTTTTAATAGCTATCTGGGTATCCCTTAACTCAGTCAAGTTGACACATAAAGCTAACCATCACATATGTATACCCACCAAATAAGGAAAATCACCTTAGGCAGAGGCACTGAATATGATGGAACTGTAATCCAATTTACTGATGCAAGCAAATCAAATATAAAAGCAAACGACCAAAAATAAGGTGTGATACGTTTCCTCCCTCCCCATCACAAGGGTCATGGCTGACACTTCTATAACAAAAGGCAGGTTAACAAGAGAAAACCATAATATTTATTTAATCAAAGTTTTACATGATGTGGTGACCTTCAGAATGAAGACTTAAAGACCCAAAAGAACAATTTCCATTCTTATTCCTATGTTCAGTAAAGAGTAGAGAAATATGTAGGGATGTAACTAGACAAAAAGGAAATGATCCAATAGTAATCCAGTCCACTGAGTGGGAGAACTCAGGAGGACCTGATTGGAATATTTGTGGCCTCTCTCTGTGACATTTCAGAAAAGGCTGGACCTCTTCTGGAATGAGTCTTACGATATTCCACCAAACGAGGTAGGTCAGAGAATTTCTTTTTTTCTTTCTTTCTTTTTTTCTTTTCTTTTCTTTTCTTTCTTTTTTTTTTTTGAGATGGTATCTTGCTCTGTTGCCCAGGCTGGAGCGCAGTGGCACGATCTTGGCTCACTGCAGCCTCTGCTTCCAAGGTTGCAGTGATTCTCCTGCCTCAGCCTCCCAAGTAGCTGGGATTACAGGCATGGGCCACCATGCCTGGCTAATTTTTATAGTTTTAATAGAGGCAGGTTTCACCATGTTGGCCAGGTTGGTCTCTAACTCCTGTTCTCAAGTGATCTGCCTGCCATGGTCTCCCAAAGTGCTGAGATTACGGCCATGAGCCACTGCACCTGACCAGAATTTCTTTATTGTTAGCTCTTACACAGGAAAGTGGAGGAAGATTGGAGTAATATTTCTAGATTTTATGACTAGCTTTGGGAAAGAGGGTTTCTATGACCAGGCTTGGGGAAAAAGGGTTCTAGTTTCTTTGAATTCTTTGGTGGGAGAGAGAGGGGCAAGAGATAAGAGGGCAGGAAAAGGTCAGAGAGACCTTGGTTCTGGGGCCTCCTAATGTTCTTTAGATCAAAGTACTCCGCATGCCAAAACATCATACTTTCAAGTATCATTTTCTGAGCTGCAATATCATAAAAACCATGAAGCTTCACTAGAAATAAAGTGCAATTTTAAACTAAATTGAATGTCACTTTTTATCCCAAACTTGGAAAATATTTTGAAAAATGATAATATCCAGTGTTTAAAAGATCATGGAAAAATAAAACACTATAATACCCTGCTGAGGAGATTTACAATGTATACGTATATATAACTTTTAGGAAAGTGTTTGGGCAATATTTAAGAGCAGCCTTTAAAATGGGCATACTCTGTTCCCAAAATTCCCCACTTTAGGTGATTTTCTAAGACTATTTTGAAAAAACGCACAAATGCGTATTTGTTTGTGGAAAATATTTCATAATAGTATAGTCATAGAAGCGTTATTTATACTAATGAAAAATTAGAAATATTTACAGTGTTTAATAAGATAATTGTTAATTACAGTATGATTTAGCTCTAGAATAGGTTATAACGCAGCCATTAAAATAACACAACATTAATCTTTGGTAGAAATAGATGTTCATGCTATATTGTTAAACAAAACACCACATTATTCAACAGTAATCAGTGTGGAAATAGAAAATTGTTGGGGGAAGTCAGGGACCCCCGAATGGAGGGACCGGCTGAAGCCGGGACAGAAGAACATAAAGTGTGAAGACTACATGGACATTTATTAGTTCCCCAAATTAATACTTTTATCATTTCTTATGCCTGTCTTTACTGCAATCTCTGAACATAAATTGTGAAGATTTCATGGACACTTATCACTTCCCCAATCAATACTCTTGTGATTTCCTATGCCTGTGGGATTAATCTCTTAATCCCATCATCTTTGTAAACTGAGGAGGATGTATGTTGCTTCAGGACCCTTTGATGATTGTGTTAACTGCAGAAATTGTTTGTAGAGCATATGTGTTTGAACAATACGAAATCTGGGCACCTTGAAAAAAGAACAGGATAACCCACGTTAACTATCGGGGGCAGGTTCCAGCGATAGAAAATTATAAAGTCTCAATACTTTGATTCAATCTTGATTAAAATTATAGTAGAAACCATATGCCATAATTTTCAAATGGTGTTCTGTGGAAAAGCTTTGGCTTTAATAATCTGTTTATATCAAGAGTTTCTGAGAATGCAGAGACTTGGCTATTACCCTTTGTTTACAAAGATAAGGAAGAAAGTTAAAGAATATTTGCATTTCATTACCATATATGGTGCATGTATATACGCACACCATATATATGTGTATATATACACATATGTACATATAGGGAATGTACCATGTGTGTATATATACACATACACATATGTATATACACATATATATACACATACACATGTGTATATATACAAATACATATATATGGTTCATTCTCTATATATGTGTGTGTGTAACTATACACATATATATGGTGTGTGTGTGTATATACACTATATGGTAATGAAATGCAAATAAATACATGTATAATATTTTGTCATGATAAAGTTGAGTTTCTTTCTGTTTACTAAAAAGACGAAGGACTTGGCTGTAAAATTCATAGTTCTGCTTTAATAGTTTCTTTTCCTCATGAATTGTTGACTTATAACATTGAGGCTACATATGTTTGTTCCATGAAATCACAGCTGTAAGAATGTTGTAGAGGACTCTTGTTCGCTTGAAGCTGTAAAGTCTGTTTGTCCTAAGTGTTGAATTTGTTCATTAACTTTATGATGATTAATGAGATTACCATTTTATTTTTGTTATACTTAACTGAGGCATAAAATCTCTCAGTTAGAAATGCATTTCAAAGCTCTTCTCTTAGGAAAAAAAACATACACACTAAAAAGAGAGAAAAAAATAAGAAATAAACTTTAAAATACACCACATATCTGTTCTACCACAGTGTATAGGATTTAATTTATGTATTTATATGCATGAATGTATAATGAATTCTACAATCTGCTATCTTCACTTAACAATAGATCACAGGCATACTTCCGTGAAAATAATATCCATTCTATCAATGTTAAATATCAATATAGGATATTTTAAATATTCATATTTTGAGCATGTACACCAAAATGTTAACAGTGGTTATATTTGAGAGTCAGAGTTTTTGTTTTCTTCTTTTTGCCCATTTATGTTTTCTAAAGTTTCTGCCATGAATATGTATTTATTTTGTTATGAGAAACTTTAAAAAGCAAAAGAAAACCTCTTACTAATGCTGTCACAACTAGATTAAATGCCATTTCTTCTATTCATTGGACCTTTCTTGGTCACTCAGTCAAAGGAAACTTTAGTTTTCTTCAAACTCCTGTTTCTTTTAGTATTTTGTATAGTAGTTACATCTAATTCTTTTTTTCATGAAACTTTTCTCTTTTAGTTCATAAATTCCTTGGGGACAAGCACTATATCTTATTTCTCCTTATGGTATGCATGGCCTTTAGCATAGTACCAGCTACATGGTAGTACTTTGGAATGAATTTTCCACAAGAATGAATGAGTACAATCAGATCCTTACCCAGGTCACCTCCAATTTACATCAAGTGCTTGGTCAGCCCCTGTGACTCCCTGTGGCTTAGCTATCATTATAAAGCAAGCCATATCTAAAACAGCATAAATATTTCACTTGGAAATTAAAGCTTCAGCTCTTAAAAAGGTGATTTTTGAAACAGCCTTCTTGTAGTCATCTGAAAATAGAACAGAAATTGGGAAAGCATTTATTTTTCAATTCTCAGTTGATTAAATTTTCCCTTTGCCAATTGCTGTCTTTAAACCCACCTTGGCATTAGTGGGAAGAACTAGAATAGCACGGCTTGCCCTGGATATGTGTGTTAGACTCTCTCACCTCTTGGTTTTGATCTGAAAACCGATCTGCCTATCAATTTTTTTTTTTTTTAACAAAAGTAAATCCTGGTAAGTCCACATGATATTATGAGAAATAAATTTTATGTTACTTTGCAACTTAGGTAGCACTGCTAAGACTGTAAATGTCTGCCTCTCATATACATTTGTGCCTTCTCCATCGTTTTGCTTAGGATGATGTTCAAGCCCTTTGGCCTTTTGCGCCTGGTGTGCAGTCCTCATCGTGACTTGAATAATGCTCAGCCAGTTTGACTTACAGAATTTATGATGTCTGGAGACAATTCTTTTAAAACTTCTTTCATTGCCCTTATCTAAACATTTCATTAAATGGTAATCTGAAGTATTTCCTTTGGTTCTTAGTTGAAATAAGAAAAATATTTTAGGAAGAGTTTTCAAAATACTTAGAAGGGACACTTAGTGATGTACACATTTTTTTTTTTTTTTTTTCAAATACTTAGGTTACTTTGGGTTTCTTATTAGAAAGACAACAATCTCTCTAAAGCAAAAAGCTTATGTTGTATAACAAAACCTTTTAAAAACTATTTGTGTATTTTAGCTTTAGGCTTTTGTACAACCCTTGGGTGGGCATTTGAAGACACCAGAATAAACCTGCAGGGGGTTTGTGGATTAAGTAATAAGTGGTAAGCCTCCAACTGAGACTTTGTGTTTATCATTATCATCTTGGTACAGAAAATATTCAGACTAGTAATGATTCTGGGCTACCTGCTGTGGGGGATTTCAGCCTCAATGTAACATTTAATAAAACATTATCACTAGACTTCAGTGAAACTATATTGATAAGAACTGCCTTTAGCAGATGTCGGAAGAGTGAGCTATTGAGGTAGAGAATGCAAACTCTAGAAATAATGAAATAAGAATGGGATTCATAAAAGTAGAGATAAAATTTTACCCAAACTAATAAAATGAATAGTAAATGAAAAAAGAAAAGAAGAAACACACAACAACCTATTGAAAACCCAGTACTTAAATAGATAAAGGGAGTGCATAAATGAAAGTCACACATTGCAAGCAAAGCAAGAAATGAATGGAAGAAATATATTACTAGCATAGAGTATAACAAAATTCAATAAACAGGGGACTGAAATATTGCTCGGCAACATAATGGACAAGGTCCTTGATCTCATGAAGTTTAGAATGGCGTAAATTTTCACTGTGTCAAGTTTCTCACACTGGGGCTTCATTGACTCTGTACTGTACTGTTTTGCCAGCGTCAGTCTTCTTTACATGTTGTATATTTTTAAATGCCCTTTATTTGGATTCACTACATGTTAAAAGGTCAGAGTAATTATTACACTGAGGTCTTTGCTTTTAGATTATGGTGAATCTGCCCCAGTTGCTGGTTAGCATATTTCAAAGTGCTGACCCTAGTTCATAAAGTCCATTGTGAAGAATCATATCTGTCTGAGAAACGGCTCTTCTGGGCTGGATATTTCAGCAGGAAGTTGTTTGAGGGTCTCGATTATTTGCTGGCATTGTTTAGTAATCTTATGCTAGCAATTTAGTGCTTAATATTGTTTCAAAGAAAAGCTTCCTTCTACTAGTTCAATAGATCCTCACTTAATTAACCTTTAGTGCTTCAAGTAAGACACACATCTTTAAAATTTTTATGCTCTGCTAGTTATCCATTATTGGGGTTGTTTCTATCACTAACAACAGTCTAAAGTGCTTACTTAGAAAACACATTAACTCTTATAGGTTATCCAAGATATCATTTGGAACATCATTGTTTCTAATGGACTAAATGTTGTGCTCTTGACCTTTAAGTCTAAATCTTTGCTAGAGACCCAACTGACTATGACATCTCAACAATGAGTAATTATTGAATGAATATATTTTTCTTTTAATTATAAGATTTATTATTAAATAAAGAACCCAGGCTGCATGTGGTAGCTCAAGCCTGTAGTCCTAGCCTTCTAGGAGGCTGAGA
>NW_012110397.1:868631-870513 GCF_000951045.1 Mandrillus leucophaeus | reverse complement strand
GTCATCCCAGCAAGTACCTGAGGCTGGCTGAGGCTGGGGACTTTTATATGTTCAGAATGAAGGACGTGCATGCTGATTGGTCCATGGTCGGCCATGAGCAGGCCTGAAAAAAGTACCATCTGATTGGCCGAACCATCTGATTGACTCCACCATCTGATTGGATCAATGAAGTTTTCACTCCAGACTGCTGGAACCAGTAGTCTAGCACCAAGGCATCAGGCTCTCGCTGGCCTGAAGGTGGGGCTTCACTGGAGACCCACCCCTTCCTGCCTAGGAAGCTATATGCCTCCTGCTCTGTTCAACAGGTCGTCCACCGTGCTCAGGTTGTTTGCCCCAAGGGGTAAGGCCCCACTTGGAGCCACTCTCAGCCACCTGGCCTCCCTCCTGTGCTCAATGATGCCTAAAGTCTAGAGGCGGCTGAGTAGCGGGCTGCTGGTGTGTCAGCACCGCCATGAGCATTTGCCCACCTGGTTGGATTGTGACAGTGCCTGGCTCTACAGCTGCTATGCTCTGCACTGGAGCAGGCATGGGTAAAGGAGAGCGACCAGGGAGCAGGAGCAGGCATTTCTGAGCCTGTGGGGACACGGGGCTTCCCAGGCCCCTGAGAGCATAGGGATGCCCAGATCTGGAGCCGAGGCTAGGTGGCTCAACCTGAGCCTGGGAGCCTGGGGTTCCTGCCCTGCCAACTTGGTAGGAGGCAGGTCTCCCACCTGGTCCTGGCCCCCACCAGCACTGGGGAGCACACAGCCCTGGCCACGCCTCTCCCGCTGCAACTGGCATCCCCGCAGTGGCTGCTCTAGACAGGCTGCTGCCACCATCAATATCAATACTGTAAGCTGAGTAAAATGGAGATTTAAGTAAAAATAGAAAGATATCGTATTAAATAGAAGATAACAGCAAAGGTAAAGATTTGTCCTGATGGGTAGACATCATTTTGAAAGATTCTAAAGCAGGAATAGGAAGGGTGCATACCAGACAGAAAGTATAGTTTAAACAATGAACAAGTTGGGTGGATAAGTGAATAGATGATAGCTAAATAAAGAGGTAAAGACATTCTGATTAATGTAAATAATTTTATAATTTTAATAATCACCAGGTCGTTCATAAAAAGATTTATAAGATATTCGTACACAGTTAGATCAGAGTCATAGAGTTATAATTTAAAATTATTTCTGAAAGACAAATGACTTTTTAAAAATTTTGGATTTCAGTTTCTCTTTAACACTTTTTTTGTATCAAGTATTATTCTCCTAGATAAAAAGTATGGAAACAAAATATAATTCAATGTTGTTCTCTCTTTGATGTCTTTTTAAATGACAGTATTTTTCCTTCCTTTCTTCCTTCCTTCCTCCCTCCCTCTGTCCCTTCCTTCCTCCTTTTCTTATCTTTTATTAAGCACCTAATAGGTTTCAGGAACTACATACATGTGGGAGAAGAAGCAAAGGAAACTTTGCAATGATCTTTGGCTTTTTCCAAGCTTAGTAGAGAGAATAACAGCTACAAAAACCTAATCGTTTCGTTTATTATTCTTTGTTTATCTCAGCTAATCTTAGGTTTAACCCTTTCTGGTTTAGTTTTATGTCCTATTGTGTGATCCTCTTGTCCTAATGCAAAATATATTTTATAAAAATATGTTTAGCACAGTTTTTTTGAGGCCACTTTGTGTTTTTGTTTTTATTTAATATATTTTGTTTCAATTAAGGTTATTTGTTATTGTGGACTTTAAGAAGACAGATTATATTTATCTTTTTTCTGGATTAGTAATTGAATAATGATTTTTTAAAATATGAAATAAAAGATATATTTTTCCTCACTTTCATACTGTCTACTTCAGAAACCAGTTTTGTTTTGCAAAATTTATTCAGAAATAAGCTAAGTTCAG
>NW_012110397.1:864383-865446 GCF_000951045.1 Mandrillus leucophaeus | reverse complement strand
GAGATTGCACCACTGCACTCCAGGCTGGACCACAGAGTGAGGCTCTGTTTCCAAAAATAAAATAAAATAAAATAGCCCAGAGGTTGGCCAGTATCTGTTTGCATTTTGGGGGTAGTTTGAATTTCTTGGTCTTACACTTTATTAGAAAAGAAACAAATACCTCCTCCTATTACTTTCAATTACTAATTCCAGTTTATAGTCTTAATGGAACAAAAAATAAACCTTCTTAGTACCAGTGTAAATAAGAGCAAGAATAATCAACTATTCTTCCTGGATGATGGATATTCAGTAACTTTAGTCCGCATTTGACCTTCCGTTAAGACAGATGTATTTCTCTAAGGGAGAAGATATTTCTCACTAGTGGCCTTTATGAAAATGTTGGGATTAGTATTTTAAGTATCTCTTTTAAAATAATTTTTTAATGTAAGCCTGAACTGGTTCATAGGACATATCTCAATCTCTGATGAGTTTCTTATATAAATTTTAAAGGCACACTTATATATTTTTTCCTGTTTACATAATGAATATATATTAATTGAGATGCCAGTATGTGTATCTGCCTTTTTCAGATGTTTTAAGGATGCAAAATGAGGTAGATGCAGACACTGGGGTGAAGGGACAAGATAAAATATTGTCATGGGATCCTTAGGTTGCCACTTCACCAACTGGAAATCTCTGTGGCCAGTGGTGTCTCTGCTTGGATTTTGCTTGCACTCACTGGGCTTATTCTGTCCACTGGGCTCATTTACCCACTCAGCCCAGCAGGCTGCACTAAGGTCACGCTACCAGCCTGGATCCAGGCATGGAGTGGCAAGCGCTGTGTGAGTGAGAGAGTGCCGAGTCTGGCCACTGCACACAGCCAGGTATGCCAGCTGTGGTGGGGCAGGCAGTTGCAGGTGCCAGCTCTGTGTGAGGCTGTGGCTAGATCAGACATACTGTAAGCATCTTCCACTGTAGTCACCAGCAGCTGGACAGGAGGTACATGATGGCGCCTGAAAGCTCAGAGATGCAGGAACTGCAGAGCCCCAAAGAGCATGTTACAGCATGTCACAGCCCTGGGATA
>NW_012110397.1:838463-858783 GCF_000951045.1 Mandrillus leucophaeus | reverse complement strand
TGAAATAAAAGATATATTTTTCCTCACTTTCATACTGTCTACTTCAGAAACCAGTTTTGTTTTGCAAAATTTATTCAGAAATAAGCTAAGTTCAGCAGTTCCCACATATTGTTTTATTCATCTTTTGAGAAATACAAATTTCAACCAAGTAGATAAAATATTCTCTCTCTCTCTCTCTCTCTCTCTCTCTCCCCCTCCCTCCCTCCCCTTTTTCAGAATTAACCTTAGTCATGGGTTGGGTTTCCTAGAAACATAGTCCAAGATGCACAATCTCATACCAAAGGTTTTATGCATAGTACTCTCAGATATACTCTTATATAAAAGTGAGAAAGGTGGAACTGCCTCCCTCCATATTTTGATTGCAACTGAGACTCAGATAATAATCTACAGGAAACTCTGGTGCTTAGGTGACCTTAAAAGTTATCATGAATTTAGGCGAAGGAGCCGGGATTTTGTGTCTCATCATCCAACAGTAATAGGCTACCAGCTGTCCCAGGGAAGGGCTCAAACTCTGGAGGAGGAAGTTTCCTGGCTGCTAAGGGCAACTCTCAGCCAGGGCCCAGCTATGAGCCAGCAGGGGATCTTCTCAGAAGTGAGGAAATGAGTGCACAGGCCCTGAAGAAGGAACATGGGTGGAGCACGACCATATTTACTCCAGCCTTCAAGTGGATCTCCTAAGAGTTTAACTGACACACACAAAAATTAATATCTGAATTGAAACAAAAACGAGTTTTGGTGTTCCAATGGTTTTAGCATTTGCTGACTCATTAGACAAATCTTTCCTAAATGCAAAAAATGTATGTGGACTTTCCAACTTGCCAAAATGTATTCCTTTAAAACTCAATGTTTCAGAAACATTTTTTTCTTGCTTTTTAAAAATACATAGTATCTTTTAACCATGAAGAATATTCTACATTTCCATTACTACTAGTGTTGTTTTTGTATCTGCTACTTAACTATTTTCTTTTTCCATATAAATGAGTATCAGTCAGTTTCTTCTTATAGAGGAAGACATGTGTTTAGCAAGTAAAGATGAATGACTAGTTTATGTCACTATTAGTCAGTTAGCATGAAGGAGGAAGGGAGACCAGCTAAAGCCGTGGGCTGTAAGTCAGAAGATGGGCTTAACTTCATTGCTTGTTAGTTGAAGTATTTGGTGGAGGATACTTAACAATTCAGGGTACCTTTCCCTAATTTTAAAGTGGGGAACTGTTTATCTTTTCTACTTTTTTCATGTGATCATTCTAATGTTCAAATGACATAATATATAATACTCTAAACATTAAAAATTGCCATATACGTGCTATGTGCTGTTTAATTATTCAAGCTAAAGGATAAGGAGCAAATATCAACAAAACTGCAAATTGGAAACCTTTTCCTTAGTGAATCTAATTGGCCACAATTGGATCACATGGCCATAGCCTAGTCATATAAAAGGCTGGGAAGTGAGTTTCTAGCCCTTTTGGTGGAAGATGAGCCTTTCCAGGTAAAAGAAAGGGAAGAGGAGATAGGAGGCAGTGGCCACTGGGTAGGCAACCTGCAGTGTCTGCCTCATGGGGTAAGAGTAGGTGTCAGAGGGCATAGAATAGGCAACTAGTATCACACCTGCAAGAATGTTTCCCCTTAGGAGGTAGTGATCACTAGCTGGGAAAGGGCAGGGTGGAAGATGTGAGGGCAGCCTCCAGTGGAGGCCTGGAAGCTGAGCAAGCATGAGCAGGATGAGAATAGTAAAAGATATCTAATATGGCCAGTGCAATGATGGGGTGTGGGCCCAATCCAAATCAGCTTCCTAGGACCTGTTGAGGAGTTTTGACATGAAGAGAAATGGAAATCCACTAGAAGGATTCAAGCAGGGGATGGGGGTAGGGGGCCATAATTGAATTATGTTTCCTCTCCAGAGAGCAGTGTTTATCATTGTAATTTATCGATTTGTTTTTACAATTAGGAGAAAGGTTGGGAAAATAAGTGGTTATAACAGATCAGATTCAACAAATGATAGCCCGCAAGCCAAATCCAGCCCTCTGCCTGCCTTTGTATGGCCCCAAGATAAGAATAGTTTTTATACTTTTAAATTTGAAGAGAATCCAAAGAAGAGGAATATTTTGTGACATTTCACAATTATATGACATTCAAATTGCAGTGTTCATGAATAAAGTTTTGTTGGGACACAGCCATGCTCATTCATTTGAGTATCATCTATGACCACTTTCACCCTACAAGCAGAGCTGAATGGTTCCAGTGGGACCCTTTTGGTCTGCAAAGCATCAAATATTTACCATCTGGCCTTTTACAGAAAATATTTGATATCAATGGTGAATTTTTCAGGTATCACTAAGTTTCACAACATAAGAACTCCCGGATAAAGGGTGGAAGCACTTACCCCTGTACTTACAAGATCTGCTTTTGGTGCTTTTAGGATGAATAGTACAGTTATTTATGTAGATACTGAGTGAGGTAAGTAAAATGTACTGTGTCTGTTCTTACATTCTGGTGGGAGAGGTAGGCATCCAGCAAACTCTCTATACAGAATATATATATTTAAAAGTGTTGTAATAGAAGGAGAGAGTACTGCGATTTAACATAATTTCCTTTCTAGTCAAAGGGAGAGCCTCTTTGAGGATGTCACATTTAAGTTAAAGAATGGCCTATGAAAGTTCTAGGCAAAACTTTCAGACAGAGGGAAGAGCAAGTGCAGGCAGGACTGGACTGGGCACAGGGTGTGTGTACAAGGAGCTTAAAGAAGGTGCTATGGCTAAAGCATGGTGAACGACTGAGACTAGGCAAGGGCTGGGCCAGGCAACAATTTGTAGATCAAATGTTAAAGATGTTGAGAATACAGTGGGAAGCCTTGGAAGAGTTTTGAAAGAGTAACATGACTGGATGTACTTTTCAAAAGAATGCTCTGATCTCCTTCTAAAGAGTAGACAGAGATGGCAATAGCTGGAGGGGGCTGTGGGGACACGGAGGACAGAAATGATGGAGTGAGTTCTGACTACTGAGGGGGAATATCTGGTAGAGAGAGGGAGGTTGAGAGCTTAGGAAATAGCCAACACTTAGTGGAGTGAACTCTAAGAGGAAAGGGCTTCCTAGACATTAGAGGTGAGATGGTTCATTTTTGCCACTAGAGGGAAGAAGGGGGAAGGATCTCAGAAGTATGTTTTGACTCTAAAGCCCATCGCCTTTTCTGAATTCAGTGCTACCTAAGAAACTTCCTTCAGCTTTTTTTCTAATTAAATCAAGGTCTGAGGAGGTCAGCAAGCAGCCCATTATTTTTTTATTAATATTAAGTTTATTGTATGGTGTCTTAATCATGCTACATGTTATTTCTCTCCTCCTCTTTACTCTTTCTTCTCTGTTAGACTCTGTTTCCTGCTTCAGGCATTTGGAACAATCCATACATACAGTGGAGATCTCTGCAAATATCCTCAACCGTGTTATAATTCTTCTATCCTTTCTATTCTCCTTTCTTCCTCTTTTTCTTACTTCCTCTATGGTACTCCTTATATTTTGCCTTCTCACCCTTTCTTTGTCCTCATCTCCCCCATGATTATACCTGCTGCACCCTTTTTTCCCATTTGCTTTCTCACTCTTTCTTTGTCCTCATCTCCCCCATGATTATACCTGCTGCACCCTTTTTTTCCCAATCTGCTAACAGCTCTAGCTATGAGGTACCAGAGGAATAACAAATACATATTACATAGGTAGATAGATATCATAGACACAAATTTGTTGAATTCAAAGTGAAATTTTACTAACTTCCATTTTAATAATTAAAAAAAATATTTTGGGTTTTCTGTCTCTCCTATCTATTCTCCTACCAAGAAATGCAAAGAATTCTAAGATTTCTCATTCCCATTTTAATGATATAGCAATAAATTATTTGTTTTTTTAATTGTATGTTTATATTATTCTTGTTTTACATCTATGATTATCCATGATATAACATCTCACTAGCAGAGAAAGGAAGTTAGCATTATGCTGATTTTAAGTTATGGAGAAAAGTTTTTCAAATGTACTAAATTAGCCAAATGGTATTCCTTTTTCAAGTGATGACAGTTAGAGTTAAGGTTACTTTCCTATTAGGATTATTCTATTATCCCTTGTTTGTCTCTAAAATTTCCACTAAGAACACTTACTTCCCCTTACATAAGGAACACCTGGGGTTAATGGAGAGCTGTGGTTAGAATTCTATAAAGGACCCACATGAGTTAGGCAAGCTGACGTTTGCTTTGTAGCCAAAGTCAGAAGGAAAGGGGGAGATGTTACCAGGTGTAGTAAAGTTTCTGTTACCTTCAGGGACTAGTTTATTGGCTGTTGAGTTCCTTCTCTATCCCTATCTTTTTGCTTCTGAGTTTGGTTTTGTAATGATTGTGTTTCTTTCATAGGTCTTGTTTCCTTTACCTACCTCTCCTGAGATTCTAATTCTAGTTGCTTCCCCATTCTGACCATCTGATTTTGACTGCTGTCCATCAGCTCTGGACTTCTAGATCTTAGAATGGGTCCTAGCATAGTATTACTCTGTCATCGTGACCCCTGCCCTAGAACGTCCACAGACCCTTGGTATATAAATACGATATGATATGCAGGCGCCACATCAGAACCTGAGATGTCAGTAGCTGAAGAGTGCAATTGTAGTCCTACTTACATTAATACTCAAATTCTGATGGCTCTTGTCCCCTGCATCATTGACTCCAGTATCTCCAGCCTTTTATGGTGTCTACTTTCTATGTACCCTTGATATTCCACTGCTACTAACATATGCTTATTAATCTATCTATCACTTGCCACTGAGGCTGAGTCCTCCAATCTCATCAGTTGCACAGAGGAACCAATCCAAGAGGCAAATCATTTCTGTTGCTGTTCCTGCTACCATCACTCTGCCTGAGCTGGAGTCCAGTTAATTGGCAACAGAGCTGGAGCTAAGTGGCTACAGCCCTTGCCATTACTCTTACAATGTTAGAAGAAAAATGTCCATCTTGCATAATGCTCAATGAGGTAAATGCATGAGAGAGTTCCCACTTCAAAGCTGTCTGAGTTCCAAAATGTTATAGCATTTAGTAACACAACTTTTCCATTTATATAATTACGAATACACATTTTCAGGGTTGATGGATCTAGACAAGTTTTAGTATTAGCTCTGTGATGGCTTTTTGTTGTGTTAACTTGGCTAGACTGAACTACAGTCCCTAAAATTCTATATCTACTATGTTTCTAGGTAGTGTGGGCTGTAACTTAGGAAGCAGCAATGACCATTTTATGACACATTTCTCCCAGTTACTCAGTCAAACACTAATCTAGGTGCTGCTGTGAGGGAATTCTGTCAATGTGATTATAGTCACATGTCAGTTACTTCAAGTGAATCAAAAGGGAGACTATCATTGGTGGGCCTGACTTACTTAATTCTAGGGCTTTAAAGAGGGCTTAAGCCTTCTCTGAGCTCAGGGACTCCACACAGCAGCTGGACATGCAGTTGCTCTTTCTCCTGGATCTTCCTTCCTGACTGGTGCCTGTGAACAACACACTGCAGCTTGTGTTTGTGGGGTTCTGGCCTGCTTGCAATCCTTCTCTGATTGATCACCTTACAGACTTTGAATTTGAGAAGCTGGCCCCCCAAATTGCTCATTGTCTGTATAAATTCATTTGAGTCCTACTTATTCAGCTTCTCTAGTTGAACTGTGACTGATGCAAGCTGCTGCAAACCACCTCTCTCCTTCTCTTGCATCTTTGGTCCTGTTGCTGAGTGTGGCCCCCCCAAGAAGGAAATGCTTTCCTTATGTTGAATACTTTCACAGAAGCTGCCATCTCCCCTCCTCCACACTCTTCCCTAGACTTTGTCTCCACTTGGGCCACCTCAGTCCATAAATCATCTAAGTCCCCGTGGTAAATATTATTTGAATAAATTCTCGAAACACACCTTGATCCAGCATAAATAGAGAGATGATGGGAGAGATGTTATCCAACACCACCAGTAAGGAATATTATTTTGGTTGTAATTTCACAAATATTTGAAAATTCAGGCATCACTGGGAAATTTCTTTTTCTGTGTGATTTAATCATGAAGCAATTTGAGGAGATGACCTTTTTTCATAGATGTGGTATCCAAATGCATAATAAGTGTTAATGCAGAAGATGCATTAGTAGCTACTTTTGAAGAAACTAAGAAATCTTGTAGAATAGCCAGAAAGTTGGATGTGTTTTTCATGTGACCAAATGAAATTTAAAGAAAATGGAGGTAAACAGAATTTTTGCCAAGTGAAAATAATTAACCTTTGTTGTTTTCCTGAGTACAGATTCCCAATCCAATTGGGAATTGCCACAGATTCCCAATCCAATTGATTTACAAGTCATTACTGTTAACTCAATATGTGCCATGGCCCAGACCATCAAGGTGTATTAAAATTATTCACTTGTTTTCTTGTAACCCTGGCTTTATCAAAACAAATCTCATGCCCTATTTAGTTAATACCCTCATTACCAACCTTAGAAGTGAAGAGTTAAACTCACTGGAGAGTGGTAATGGTAATATGTCCTGAGAGAGATTCATTTGGCCCAGCTGTCCATTTTACTCTAAGTGCTAAATGCGTTAATATACATAGACTATCATTTACATAGCAAGTGGCTATGTGAGATGAATTATTTATTGTGTGACAACTACCTAATACCCAGTGTACTATCTAATGCAAAGCCATTTTTTATTTGACCTGTATGTAAATTTGCATTATAGAATTCATTACCTTTATATATAAGTCACATTGAAGTTATGTGTGCAGCTATCTCTCATAGAAGCTGCAGGTTACCTGTGCTTTGATTTAATTGCTGCTCTCCTTGTATGGCAAAGAAGCCTGCTTTTGGAATGGAAGAATTTCAGGGACCCCAGCCAGGCAGCATGTGAAAAGCCTCTCCTTTGATGCAGAGAGTAAGGTGAGAGAGAAAGACAAGCCCAAATTTAATTAAAATGTTATGAGAGCTAGAAACCAGCACATGAGACAAAGTAAAGGGGAGCAGGGTTTGTGCCTCCTGAAGTGTGTATGCTGCCAGGGATCACCAAGGTAATAAAATTCAAGCTGCTTTCCCCAGGCAGTGGTGACCCCATCCTCTACAGAGAGCCGCATGTTTACATTCAGAGAGAACTGGGAGGAAGTCTTCTTGAATAAGAAATTGCCTCATTTCCAATTTATTCTTTAGTCTGTGGAATGTAATTTAATTCATCTTTGCAGTTTTCACGTGGCTTTTCAGACTATTCGTCTCTGGATTATCTTCGCAACCTCTAATAATGTGGTTCTTCGGGGAGGTTGGTGCCTCTGAACATAATAGTGCTAAGTCTAGTTCCCTGACAGGCCGGATAGCAAGCTAATTACCCAACTTGTTGGGGAACCAGAGCTGTAGGGACTGAAAATTTCTGGTATTGAAATGAGGGATGGGGCACCTTTAGAGGCCTGAAATGTTAGATATCCTTCCCATTAGATTCTTAGTCCGTTGCTTGGGAATCCGCCAAATTGAATGGCCTCAAGATTTGCTTTGCTTGTGAGATTTTTTGTTACTTCCCAATTCCAGCTGGACTGCAAATACTGCAAGAAAATCCTTTCTTATTATTGGTATTTTGGTCCTTCTATTTCCCATCTCACCTGGAAACAGGCAGTGCAAAGGAGTGAGAAAATGAAAAGAACAATGGAAAAGGTAATAGAATTGCACTGAACCCTTCAAAAGATTTGCTTTGAATTCCACATGAAGGTTGAGGCACCTACAAAAGTCACCTAAGTCAATCCAGGTGTACCTGTCCCTCTAAATGTAATTTCAGGGCTGCTCTTTCTTGAGGAAAAGCATTTTTGATATGAGATCTGTTGGAATAATCATAAGGTTGCAAAGCTTCATTTGTTTCTCTCGTTTGATACCCATGCATGTAAACTAGAAATACTTTTCTTCAGCAATTGAAAAATTAGTGATTAAAAATATGTGTTATAATTGGATCCCTTATTGAGCACAGTGTGATTTGGGGACACACAGTATCTGTACCATCTGGGACAACCTTAGAAATGCCCCATCCTAGATTTATTGAATCAGAATCTGAATTTTAATGAGATCCCCAGTTTATCTGTAAGCACTTTAAAGTTGGGGACTCTGACCTAGTTCACTGACCTCCATTATTTACATAGTTTCCTACAGTGGGTCTTTTCTTCAAATGATGGCTCAAAGAAGGGAGGGGTGCTGGGCTGAGATGGATGCTGGGGATTCCCAAGCTGTTCATGCCTCCCATCCCTCTTGCAGGTCTTTGCTCTCCCAGGGCAGTATGTAACACAGTACAAAAACACTAAGCCAATCCCTCCATTTCATTGCGCACTCAGAGACTGAGACTATGAGAGGTTAAATAGCTTACTTTAGGTCAAAGAGCTTGTTAGTGCTAATGCTAGGTCTATAAGCCAGGTGGCCAGACCCCCAGTTCTGTTCTCTTTTCATACTGCCTGGTTCTGACACCCAGGATTTGTAATAAGCCTTTGAACAAAAAAATAAGCTGTATCTGAGACTGAAGTTATTATCCAGGCTTTGCCACTTCTTGGACTGTGAAAGGCATTTAAACACCTGTCCTTGTTTAAGACTAAATTAGTGCATTATGTGTTTATAGCTCTGGTAATTGCACCCTATGCATACTATTGTATTTATAGAACAAATCTGAGGTTGAATGCACACTTCTAGTTTTGATTATAAATGTTTACTTGAAAGATGGCTCTGATTCATTGCTCTGAAATCAATTTCAGGCCACCAGAAAGAGTGCAAGCAGGCTTTTTGCCTTGTGGGCCTGAAAGATAAAAGGCCTTGAATGGCGTGATGGATTGAACGTTTATGTTCCCACAAAATTTGTATGTTGAAGCCCTAACCCCATATGGGATGGTATTTGGAGATGGTGCTTTTAGGTGGTAATGTAGGTTAGATGAGTTTGCAAGGGTGGAGTCCTCATGATGAGATTAGTGCCCTTATGAGAGGAAATATCAGAGAGCTTGCCTTCTCTTCCTTCACCTACCCAAAGATGGGGTCATGTGAGCACAAAACAAACAAGATGGCAGTCACCTACAAGCCAAGAGAAGATTCCTCAGAATAAAATCTACTGTGCTGGTGCCTTGATCTTAGACTACGCAGCCTCCAGAACCCCAATAAATGAATTTCTATTATTTTTGTGGTATTTGATTTTTGCAGCATGAGCAGACTAATATAGAGGACATATCTTCCATGCCAATTTATAAATGAAATCCAGACATTCTCATGGAAATTGAATAATCATGATGGCTGTCATTTAATGAGTGCCTACCATATGCCAGATACTGTCAACTACTGTGCTAGACATCATATCAGTTATTTAAAGTAAATATTGTTATGGTTTTACAGGCTAGTTTCTTGATGCAGGAGAGCGTGTCCCAGGATCTTTTAATGGCTCCAGATTCAAGCACAATATCTGGCATATAATAGGTCCTCAAATGTTGTTATTGCACTGAAGGTTGCAAGATTAGTCCAAAGTCATGCATTTGCTCAATTTTCGATCTAGAACTATCTTTCCAAAGCTCATTGTGGTGGATTGCAAAAAAATGGCCCCAAATTCATCTTATCACTCAATGCACACTCTTCTGAAAAATGACTTTTCTGTTCTTCCCATCTGGAGGTGGAGTATATCTTGCCTCTTGTTTGAATTCAGATTGACCTTGGGACTTACTTTGACCAATCAAATATGGCAGAAGTGACAGTGTGGGAATTTTGAGCCTAGGCCTGAGACTCATGTGAAGAGCTTGGGGTTAGTCTCTGTGAGGACGAGACACCTATAGGCAGCACCATCGATCACTGGGCATGTGAATGAGAACACTGTGCTAAGTGCTGCCACATAAGTGAACTCAAGTGAGACCAGCAGAATGGCACAATGAGCTCAGCCAAAATTGATGACCCACATAATCATGAAATAATAAACGATTTTTGTTTCAGCCACTATTTCTATTAGTGTGTAATAGAAAATTGACATATGAGTGCTGCTTCTACCTCCTAACTGGTGAAGATGATGGTGATTCAAAGGATATTATTATGTGACCCTATTGAGAGATTATCATGTACAAAACAATAAAAACTTTACATACATGACATCATTTAATCAGTTCAGCCATCCTAAGAAGAGATATTTTTAAAATCTCCATTGTATTGATGAGAAAATTAGGTTAAGTAACTTTCCACAGTCACACAGCTAATAAGTGTTTAAGTATGTGCACTCTGGAATAAACACTCTTAACCACGAAGCTATTGAGTTTGAAGGAAAGAGGCCATAGTGTAGTGTGTTATGTGGAAGGAGATGGATGGAGTTATAGGGGCATATTTTGGAAGCTGATAGACTAAAGGAGTCCTGTAGGAAGAAGAATGCCCCCCAGAGTTGTCTATGTCCTAATCCCTGAAACCTGTACCTACATTCTATTACATGGCAGAGGAGAATTAAGATTATAGATGGAATTAGATTTCTATCTTAGTTTCCTGTGGTTTCTATTAGAAGTTACTATAAACTTGATTCCTGGAAACAAGAGAAATGTATTGTTCTACTGTTTGGAGGCTAAAAATCTGACATCCATTTCACTGGGCTGAACCAAGATGTCAGCAGTCCTGTGCTTCCTCCAAAGGCACTATGGGAGAATCTGTTCTTTGCTTCTTACAGCTGCTGGTGGTTGCCAGCATTTGCTGGCTTGTGACTGCATCACTTCAATCTCTGCCTCTGCGATCATATTGCCTTCTCGTCTTCTGTGCGTATAATCTCCTGGCTCCCTTTTATAAGGACACTTGTGATTACATTTAGGGCCCACTCATAAGCCAGGATAATCTCATTTAAGATCCTTAATTTACTCACAACTACAAAAAGTCCTTTTCTTTCCACATAAGGTAATATTTACAGGTTTCAAGGATTAGGATGTAGATAGGTTTGGGGAGGTCATTATTTAGCCCACCATAATTGCTAACTAACATCAAATTGGGGAGAGTATCCTGGATTATACAGATGTGCTCAATGTAGTCACAAGTGTCCTTAAAAATGAAAGCAGAAGGAAGAAAAAGACAGTGTAAGGGGGATGTGGGGATGTGACTACAGAAGAAAGGCATAGAGAGATACAACATGACTGATGCTGAAGACGGAGGAAAGGGCCATGAACCAAAGAATGTGGGCAACCTCTACCTGGAAAATGCAAAGAAATAGATTTCCCTAGAGCCTCCAGAAAGAAATGCAGCCCTGCATTGATTTTAGCCCATTGAGACTTATATTGGACTTCTAACTTACCAAACTGTAAGATAGTAAATTTGTGTGATTTGTTAGAAAGAGGAAGACAAAATGCTCTAATTCAAAGCTAATCTTTGTTGGACATTGGCTTTCCATCAATTCCTGGACTAATTTCTTTATACATATTATTTCATATAATTTTCAGAAAAATAATAAAACAACAAACTATTTCAAGTATTGTCTCTGCTTAACAGCTATGAATGTTGACTTAGCTGCCTAAAGATGCACAGTTCATAACTAGAGTCAGGATTAGACACAGATGATCTGACCTCTGAGCCATCATTCTCTTAAGCCCCATCAGTCATCAGAGAGATAGTGTGTATAATCTTAAGTTATTGATCTAGAAGTACTCATTTGAATGTGTTCTTTTTAACCAAGTGTCAAGAGAAGCCTGAATGGAGACATCCTCCCTGTTCATGGTAAGGTTCTACCACAGCTGGAAATGAGAGTTCTTGGAATATATTCTGTAAATTTCTTATAGCCTTTGGGCTAATGATGATAGATCTAGCTTTTTTCTGTATTTTCTTCTTCATGCCAATAGCACTGAGGAAAAAAATAATTGAGTAGAAGAAGGAATCCAAATGGCTAGATATGATGGAAAGGAGGTTTATTTTAAGTTTGTATTAATTCAAATTAACTTTAGCTCCTCCTGAAATTGTTCAACTATTCTTTAGAAATAAGTTCAAGCATCTGAAGTTTTCTTGATTCAAATCTGTGCTTTCTTATCAATACATAACTAATGTCCATCAAATGTCAATATGCCTGGAGAAGTAAGCTCTAGGAAATTAATTTAATTTTCAGTGAAGGGCCACTTATTTGGCATTTTAGTTATGAATTCGCCTGCTTTGTTCTGCACCATAACTGGGTTTTGTCCAATCACTTTTAATTATGAGGTTATGCCTGGGTCCTTTTTCCCTTTGATATAAACTTTTCAAACACAAGCTCTGGGTCTCATTTTTTCTGAGCTATGGCTTCAATACGAGGAATCCCTGAGGCCTGATGTTGGTTGGACACTGACTCCAATTATTTTCTGTGCAAATTGCTTGACCCTTCAGCTTTGATTCTCCCTTTCACAAACTGAGGATATAATCACTCTTCTCTTATCTCCCAAGGCTCCTAAGGGAAACATTAAAGAGCTTTGAATATGAAAAACACTATATACCTGTGAAGGAGTGTTACGCGCTCATCACTTTCCAACCAATTTCTAGATAATATCGGGTGCAACATTCTCAGGGAAGCTAGTTAAGTCACAGCAATCCTTGGCCAAGTCTGTGGTCTCCTTTGCTGCTTCTGAGGTGCCCTGCAACAGACGGTAAGCAGCAACCCATTCCTTGGTACAGAATTATTTTTCATGGCTGTTTGCAAGTGAGATCCTAGCAGAATTGCTGAGCCCTTGTTAAACTTTTCCCTTCACTGAATCTACTTGAAAAGAACCTTGCTGCATACATTTGTACACATCACCGCCCCAGAGGAGCTCTGTGAAAATGCACTCCTGTTCCTCTGGACTGCTTGAAGAAGAGAAAAGCAAGTAGTTTTCAGTGCAGTCTGAGAGTTCAGCTGGAGAACAGATATTTTTAGGATTAAAGTAAACTGGTGTTATAATTAAAGTGCTTAAGACACTCTCAAACTGAACATCATTTTTGCTCTCCTTGCTGTAGATAAGGGCATCATCAGACTCTACAGGTCCTCCCCTAATGCAGTTGGCCTAATCAATTCAATGCAAAGTGACAGCGAAGCATTTTATGGACCTTTTTCTTTCTATCTGTTTTCCAGGGGAGAGAGGCTGAGTATGGATAAGTGAGCATTTATTTATTTTCCTAGGTTCTGAATCCCATTCCACAGCAGTTGGCTTGGATACCTCTAAGTAACTCCTGCTCCTCTGTTTTTGCCTTCATTTACTCCCCTTATTCCTGAAACCTCTTCTTGTCATTTTCAGGGGTGAAAACTTCAGGAGTGCTTCTTTTAAGTTACTGAATGGATGGGATTATGCCATTGACTCATTGGGCCCTTGTAATATGAGAGGACCTCAGTTTACAGAGGAGAGGATTGAGGCCCAGAGCTATCCAGTAAGTCACAAATCCGATTTGAAACAGATCTGGGACCAGAGCCTGGATCTCTGACTTCCATTCTGGGGCTGTATCCATTACATGCCCAGTAATAATCCCTGCACCTTGGACCCATATGGGACACAACCCACAGGCTTTACCTTTAGGGATGTGAAGGCCAAGGCTTTCTTTCACCTTCTGCTTTTGTGCAAGTACAAATCAGGAGCATTTCTGTATTTCCCCTTTGGCTGTGGGTGGTCCTGGTGTCTCTTGAGAAAGATAGAAGAGACTAGCCTGAGGTTTCTTAGCAAAATATTAAGTCAGAATTGTTCACTTTCCATTGTAACCCACATTTTCCAAGTTGGGGCAGCCCAGAGGCAGAACAGGGTTATGATAACAGTTATAAAACCAGTATCTTTCTGACTGTAGCCGATCCACTTCTGGGAATTGCAGCCCCTTCAAATACTTCCCAAGTTGTTTCACGGGTTCACAGAAGTTGTTTCCCAAAAGCTCTGAGCACTAATTTTTACAATTTACAGTCTTTAAGTCTCAATGATTATTGTAATCTCCTGCGAGCTATCTAAAAATCAGGTTTTACAATACTATCCCAAGAAAACTTGGAATTGGCAAGTGTGGGATTTGGCCTAGAAATATGTATGTCTATAACTTTTCACATCAATTTCACTATTGGACAGGTCTGTGAACCCCTGTTCTAGTTCCACAGGTTATTCTTTCAACACAATATTTAGAGCCCACTATAACCTCAGCACTATCCTAGGCCCTGGACATAAGCAATGAAGAAAGCAATGTTCTGACCTCTTAGAGCTTTCACAGCTCAAGGACAACACATGAATAAATGGTTAAATGTGTAGTAAGTCAGCCAGTGACAGATATGATGGAGAAAAGCAAAGTAAAAGTGAAGGTGGGAGCAGTGCTGCTGTTTTATGCGGGGAAGAATTTTTCTATCATCTGACATTTAGGTAGATGTTGAGGAAAATGGTGGAACAAAGCCATGTGAATATTTTGTAGAAGGATGTTCCAAACAGACAGAGCAGCTAGGTCAAAGAGCCTTGAGTTGAATTAGCCTGCTGTGTTTCAGGATGAGCAAGGAGCCAATTTCCCTGGAGAGGACAGTATGAGCCAGAGAGGAAAGCAATAGTGTCTAAGAGGAGCAGGGGCGCCAGCATGCAGGACATCAGTGAGTGTGCAGACTAGAGCTTTGGTATATGATGAGGGAGCCACTGGAGGATTTTAACCATGGAGAAACAAGGTCTGATCTTGTTTTATATGTGTCACTCTGGCTTGTGGTCTTGAAAGTCAAATTTAAGATGGCAAAATTAGAAGCTGGGAGACTAGTAAGGAAGCTAATGCAGTCCAGGGAAGACAGGAGTTTTGTAACCAAGTGGTAGCAGTGGCCATGATGTGGATACTGATATATTTTGAACAATGAAGACTATGGTAATTTAGCTGAATGGGGTGGCTCACACCTGTAATCCCGGTTCTTTGGGAGGCTGAGGTGGGAGGATTGCTTGAGGATGGAAATTCAAGACCAACTTGAGTAGCACAGCGAGACCATCTCTACAAATAAGTTATTTTTAAAAAAGTTAGCCTGGTGCAGTGGTGTGCATCTGGAGTCCCAACTACTCGGGAGGCTGAGGCAGAAGGATGGCTTGAGTCCAGGAGGTCGAGGCTACACCGAGATATGATCATGCCACTGCACTCCAACCTGGGTGACAGAGTGAGATCTTGTATTAAAAAAAAAAAGGCAATGAGATTTGCTACTGTATTGAATATGGGGTGGGATGAGAAGAGGAATCAAGGGCAACTATGAGACTTTTGGTCTAGACAACTCAAAGAATGAAGTTGCAACTTTAAAGCATAAAAGGAGTATGAAAAGAAGAGATTTGAAAATAACAAGAATCTGATTTGCACTTGTTAATTTTCAAATACCTATTAGATATACCGATGGAACTGTCCAATAGCTGTTTGGATATCCAAATTGAGAGATCCAGGAAAAAGTCCAGACTAGATGTACAGATTTGGGAATCATTGGCAGTATGGCAAGGTAGAGGCCATATGCCAGATGTTATCACCTGTGTAGCGAGTTTTGATAAAGAAAAGAAGGGTCTAAAGACTAAAGTTCTCTTGCATTTTAATGTTCAGCGGTTGGAGATGGGGGAACGCTGATGCAGAAGACTGAAAAGGGGTGGCTGGATAGAGTCAATCATTTTCTTCCTCTCCAATTCTGTCTTACTGAGACAATGTGTCCTGTCACTGCTAATCCCCACAACTGTGACTCACTGCCAAAATTTCAAAGGCACCAGTAATGCCACGGCTGCCTCCAAGGCAGGAAGCACTAGGACACTGCTAAGGTCAGTGCTGCTACCACTGTTCTCACCAGTTCAGCGAGAGCACCAAAGCGATCCATCCTTCAGCTCTTTGATGCCCAGCAGGCATGAAAGTAATCTCTTTTTTAGGTTTCAATATGTAACTTATTGGATAATTCTTAAAAGATTTAGGTAGGTATCTGGAAGCCTCCGAGTAAATGATATATTCTAGTCCATGAAATGAATGCATATATTTCAAGTATAATTCAGTTCTGAATCCTAGCATAGACACAGCTTAGATTCAAGCAGAGATACTAGTTACATTGAAAAAAACATGAAACTATAAAGCAATGATTTTTTAACATTAGGAGGGAGTTCTTGCAATCATGGAAGAATGTGAGCTATAGCATCACAGAAGTTTGGTTTCAGATCCCATCCTAGCAAGAGAGAGAAAGCTCACAGAGGGAGACAGCACAGTTTTCATTCTCTTCCCAGTTACTCTTGACAAGAGTAGGGGAAGCCCATGTTATATGCTATTTGAGGTGTTGGAAAGAAGGAAGCAATGTATTAATAGTTCAACAAATGCCTATTCCATTACTGTAATTTATTACTGAAATATGTGCTATAGTAATGTGCAGTCTACACACATATGACTTGTCGAAGAGTGGCTGCTTCTCCAGTTTTGCTCATTCTGAGTACCAATCTTGATTTTAATAGTGCAGCAGGGCCCAGGTGCAGAATCTCTAATTTACAAAACCTGAGAATTTCCTGCAGAAGACTAAGGAATGACTGAGCCCTCATTCTATAATAATAATACTTTTTGTACTTAAGTTTGTAGAAACAATATTATATACACAGGATTCTTATATCCTACTCCAGATAGTCCCAAAGTAGCAAGTAATAAAAGTTCATCAGCATGGACATAGGACAGTTTGGTTGCTGGCGTGGCTGGATCCTCTTATGAGTCCCTTGCAGTCCTCATACTAAAGGCTCTTGACTCAGTAAGGTTTGCTTCTGGTTTTAGAGTTCTTATTATTATTTCCCAATAAGTCTAAAGCTTTTAATATTAACCCCAGGAGCGGCATGATGTTGCAATTCTACCTACACAACTTGAATGCTTTTTGTTTAAGGTCCTTCTAGTGGCCTTGTTTTCTCAGAAATCAGCTGTTTGTTGGGCTCTTTGGAAACTTCAAGGAAAGAAGGAGTTACACTATGTATCACTCTGATAAGAAGGTTTTCACACTTGAAATAAGAATTAAACATGGCTGGGCATGGTGGCTCATGCCTGTAATCCCAGCATTTTGGGAGATAGAGGCAGGAGGAGTGGTTGAAGTCAGGAGTTTGAGAGTAGCCTGGGCAACGTAGCATATCCCATCTCTACCAAAAAAAAAAAAAAAAATTAATTAGGCATGGTGGCATGTGCCTGTGGTCCTTAGCTACTTGGGAGGCTGAAGAGAGAGGCTCCCCTGAGCCAAGGCTGTAGTGAACCATGATTATGCCACTCCAGCTTGGATGATAGTGTGAGACCCTGTCTCAAAGCTATTTCATGGTTCAGAGTATTAAATATCTCTGAGGCAATACTAGTGCTTGATATTTCTATTTAATCATTCCATTTTTAATATCACAATGGCTTATATTATGACGGTTACTAGCCAGAAATGGCAGATGGGTTGAGAAAAGAAAAACTGACAATAGAGCCTATTCAAATAGCATGCTCGTGTTCTGCATTGGCATGGACAAACATTCATTTTTCCCTCTCCCTTTAGTATTTCATGTATTGATGAATAGCAGCACAATGGTCCACCTAATAATTGCAGCCAGACTCCCATGCCTCTCTCCTGACCTCATTTTCTACACCACACTGGGATCAAATAGTCCTAATATCTCTTTAATTCACTCTCTCCTATCTCTGGCCAAAAATGCCCTACTTCAGACATTTATTGTTTCCTACTTGAATGATTTCAGCAGTCTCCTATTGGTCCTCTCTATGTCCATCCTCACTGTGAAATCCATGCTAAGTGTTTCCACAAGAGAGTTCTTCAACCAAAAAAAAAACCAAAAGTGGAACATCCTTCCGTCTACTTCAAAACTTTCTAAGGTCACCTCAAAATACAACAAGATGCCTCTCATTGTGGGCTTTGGACATTCTACATCAGAATTACTGTTAAAGACGTACATTATAGAATTTTGAATTTGCATTTAAAACATGCTTCCCAGGTGATTAATATGCACTCAGAACAGTTAAGAAAATCTTTAGACAAATTAAATTTAACACAGTTTAATTGAGCAAAGAATGTTTCACAAATTGGATAGCCACCACACCAGAATAGGTTCAGAGAGATTCCAGGACAGCCATGTGGGAGAAGAAGATTTCTGAACAGAAAAACAGAAAGTGATGTCTAGAAGATGGAGGTAAAGTTCAGAAACAGCCGGATTGGTTGCAGCTTGGCCTTTGCCTTATTTGAAAATGGTTTGAACAGTAGACTATCTCTGGCTGGAACTCAGTGATTGACACAAAGAGTAGATTACAGTCTGTTCACACATCCAGTTAGGTTACAGTTCCTTGTGTAGGGAGAAACCCTTAGGCCACACTTAAAAGGAGCCAACTTTAGGCTAAACCTAATTTAACACAGTAATGGGCTTGACGCCCAAACCGGGCCAAGTAGAATTCTCCTGGAATCATTGCTCTCAGGTCACAAGAAAAATGAAGAAAAGAAAATAAAGATAGGATGCAGAACAATGCTGAAAGAAGCAGTAAAGTGAAGGCAAGAAAGAGAGAGATCCTGAAAGCATTGAGCCCCTGGTTTCAGGCACCCATGAGTCTAGCAGTGCCTCTTACCCTCCTTCTAGAAAATGGTGTTCAGGGCTAAAATCAGCAGGTTGCTTAACCTCTTAAATCCTTAGTGGCTTATAAAATCTGGTATGAACTGGCCTTCCATAGATCCTCAGCTGACCTCATTTTGTGTAACCTACCTTCATACTTACTATCCTGCAGCATATTAGACTCCTCTCAGCTCTGTGAAATCACCAAACTGGTGCCCACTTGAGGGTCTTTATACCAACCATTCCTGCTCTCTCACCTGCTTCTCTCTCCACTGCCCCCGGGACATTCCTGGCAGGCTTTTTATTTTTTTCTACTTAGAGCTAGGGTTACTTCTACAGAGGCCACCTGACCACTGAAAAATAACCACCCCATAATTATGTATCACATCACCTTTTAAAATGTATTGCATAGTATTTATCAAAATCTGATGACATTTATTAATTTATTGGTTAGTTTGTATCTCGTCTAATTTTCCCCACTTGACTGTGAGCTCCATGAAAACAGCTCCTGGCACAGGATAAAAACTCAATGGATATGTATTAAATGACAGAAAAATAATCACCACCACTACCACCACCACCACCACCACCACCAATATTTATTTAGGCTTATTATGTGCCAGACACTGTTACAGGCATTTTATTGGTTAACAAATTAAATCATTGCAATGGGCCTATGTGAGATTAATACCTTTATTATCTCCATTTGACACATGATGAATCTATGGTACAGGAAAGTTGAAACACTCAAAGAACAATGCTTCCAGCAAAATGGGCACTTTGCGTATTCCATGTGTTGATCAAGAAAGAAGAAGACATGCAAATAAACAAGAGGAGGAAAGAGAGCTGGGGCATGCCTACTGCTCTGAATATTCAAAAAACAGGGATGAGGTATAGTAAAAAGAAGCAAAGAGGAGAAAAGATGGAAATAGAGGCTGTATTGGTTTTCTATGGGTGCCACAATAAAATACCACAGGCTGGGTGGCTTAAACAATAGAAATGCATTTTCTCACAGTTCTGGGGGCTGGAAGTGCAGGTCTGGTTTTTTCAGAGGCCTCTCTCCTTGGCTTGTAGATGTCCTCCTTCTTGCTGGGTCCTCACATGGTTGTTCCTCAGTCTGTATTATCCTCATCTTGTCTTCTTATAAGGACACCAGTCATGTTGGATTAGGGTCCAACCATAGGACCTCCTGTTACCTTAATTACTTCTTTAAAGATGCTATCTCCAAATACAGTCAAATTTATTTAGAGTTACCAGTGACTTCAACATATGAATTTTGGGGGGGACACAATTCAATTCAACCCATAACAGAGAGGAAATAAGTAATGTGTAAAACTGAGTAAAAGTAAATGAAATTAAGGAGAGCAGGAAAGTTGTGGTGTAAAGCAGAAGGTATAGAAGAAATTATTGCATAGTTATAATGAAAACAAAGGTGAAAAATAGAAGCCAGCAAGAAAATAAAATGAATCAATGTACTCACTGAGAACAAGAAGACACATGTAAATATTTGTGCAATGACAAAGATAGTGGAACTGCCCAGTGGGGTTTACCTAGCCCACTGCCTAGACAGAGCTGATTTATCAAGACAGGGGAATTGCAATACAGAAAAAGTAATTCACTCAGAGCTGGTTGTGCGGGAGACAGGAGTTTTATTATTACTCAAATCAGTCTCCCCAAGCATTCAAAGATCAGAGTTTTTAAGGACAACTTGGTGAGTGGGGGAAGCCAGTGAGTCAGGAGTGCTGATTGATTAGGTAGGAGATAAAATCATGGGAAGTTGAAGCTGTCCTCTTGCCTTGAGTCAGTTCCTGGGTGAGAGCCACAAGATCAGATGAGCC
>NW_012110397.1:833048-838413 GCF_000951045.1 Mandrillus leucophaeus | reverse complement strand
GCACCCATGAGTCTAGCAGTGCCTCTTACCCTCCTTCTAGAAAATGGTGTTCAGGGCTAAAATCAGCAGGTTGCTTAACCTCTTAAATCCTTAGTGGCTTATAAAATCTGGTATGAACTGGCCTTCCATAGATCCTCAGCTGACCTCATTTTGTGTAACCTACCTTCATACTTACTATCCTGCAGCATATTAGACTCCTCTCAGCTCTGTGAAATCACCAAACTGGTGCCCACTTGAGGGTCTTTATACCAACCATTCCTGCTCTCTCACCTGCTTCTCTCTCCACTGCCCCCGGGACATTCCTGGCAGGCTTTTTATTTTTTTCTACTTAGAGCTAGGGTTACTTCTACAGAGGCCACCTGACCACTGAAAAATAACCACCCCATAATTATGTATCACATCACCTTTTAAAATGTATTGCATAGTATTTATCAAAATCTGATGACATTTATTAATTTATTGGTTAGTTTGTATCTCGTCTAATTTTCCCCACTTGACTGTGAGCTCCATGAAAACAGCTCCTGGCACAGGATAAAAACTCAATGGATATGTATTAAATGACAGAAAAATAATCACCACCACTACCACCACCACCACCACCACCACCAATATTTATTTAGGCTTATTATGTGCCAGACACTGTTACAGGCATTTTATTGGTTAACAAATTAAATCATTGCAATGGGCCTATGTGAGATTAATACCTTTATTATCTCCATTTGACACATGATGAATCTATGGTACAGGAAAGTTGAAACACTCAAAGAACAATGCTTCCAGCAAAATGGGCACTTTGCGTATTCCATGTGTTGATCAAGAAAGAAGAAGACATGCAAATAAACAAGAGGAGGAAAGAGAGCTGGGGCATGCCTACTGCTCTGAATATTCAAAAAACAGGGATGAGGTATAGTAAAAAGAAGCAAAGAGGAGAAAAGATGGAAATAGAGGCTGTATTGGTTTTCTATGGGTGCCACAATAAAATACCACAGGCTGGGTGGCTTAAACAATAGAAATGCATTTTCTCACAGTTCTGGGGGCTGGAAGTGCAGGTCTGGTTTTTTCAGAGGCCTCTCTCCTTGGCTTGTAGATGTCCTCCTTCTTGCTGGGTCCTCACATGGTTGTTCCTCAGTCTGTATTATCCTCATCTTGTCTTCTTATAAGGACACCAGTCATGTTGGATTAGGGTCCAACCATAGGACCTCCTGTTACCTTAATTACTTCTTTAAAGATGCTATCTCCAAATACAGTCAAATTTATTTAGAGTTACCAGTGACTTCAACATATGAATTTTGGGGGGGACACAATTCAATTCAACCCATAACAGAGAGGAAATAAGTAATGTGTAAAACTGAGTAAAAGTAAATGAAATTAAGGAGAGCAGGAAAGTTGTGGTGTAAAGCAGAAGGTATAGAAGAAATTATTGCATAGTTATAATGAAAACAAAGGTGAAAAATAGAAGCCAGCAAGAAAATAAAATGAATCAATGTACTCACTGAGAACAAGAAGACACATGTAAATATTTGTGCAATGACAAAGATAGTGGAACTGCCCAGTGGGGTTTACCTAGCCCACTGCCTAGACAGAGCTGATTTATCAAGACAGGGGAATTGCAATACAGAAAAAGTAATTCACTCAGAGCTGGTTGTGCGGGAGACAGGAGTTTTATTATTACTCAAATCAGTCTCCCCAAGCATTCAAAGATCAGAGTTTTTAAGGACAACTTGGTGAGTGGGGGAAGCCAGTGAGTCAGGAGTGCTGATTGATTAGGTAGGAGATAAAATCATGGGAAGTTGAAGCTGTCCTCTTGCCTTGAGTCAGTTCCTGGGTGAGAGCCACAAGATCAGATGAGCCGGTTTAGATGATCTGGGTGGTGCAAGCTGATCCATCAAGGGCAGGGTTGGCAAAATATCTCAAACACTGATCTTAGAAGCAGTTTAGGGAGAGTCAGAATCTTGTAGCCTCTGGCTGCATGACTCCTAAACCACAATTTCTAATCTTGTGGCTAATTTGTTAGTCCTACAAAGGCAATCTAGTCCCCAGGCAAGAAGGAGATTTGTTTTAGGAACGGACTGTTACTGTCTTTGTTTTAAACTATAAACTAAGTTCTTCCCCAAATTAGTTCAGCCTACACCCAGGAAGGAACAAGGACAGCTGGGAGGTTAGAAGCAAGATGGAGTCAATTAGGTTAGATCTCTTTCACTGTCTCAGTCATAATTTTGCAAAGGCAGTTTCAATAGGATACATAAAAGATTAACACAGGAAAAAAGGGACAGAAGAGGGACAATGCCATAAAAATGAATAGAGAAAAGGAGAAGAATAAAAGAAAATAGAACACCAGCTTTACAACACATTGGATGTATGCCGTATTTCATTTTTGTTTTGTTATGGAAAATGTCCTATCATTTTGTAAGGTTGAATACTGAAGTGCATGATTTCTATGACTAAAGACTTCACTGATTTGAAATATTATAAGAAGGCAATGCTGATATTGGAAATATGGATATAGAGTCAGGAATACTTTCCTATATGACAGTACTGATCTTTGTCATAAGAGAAAGTGTATCGGCCGCATTTTATAAAGCTTTGGGGGGCTTTAAAAGGCAAAGAAATTGAGATTGTGTTAGCTGGAATCCGGCAGCAGGTTTAACAGGAGATACTGTTCTGCTACAACTCTCACCAAGGGAGTTCAATTTCAACAGTGCTAATCTTTCCATAGTGGCGGAAGTTTAAATTTTGTGCCCCTAAGGAAAAATTTCCAAAGTAATTCCCATTGAACTTGCCTCCCAGAAATCTCTGCTTCATACACTATCCGGTACGACATGTGCCTCTCCAGGGCAATGGTACCTTTCTCTCCACATGGTAAAAACATACTTATTTGACATTTCAGATGCCGAATTCTTTTTTCCAGTGTGGTTAAATAAAGTTTCTATTGTTCTATAAAGCTTCTGGCATGAAATTTTAAGTCTTTTTTTTTTTTTTTCATTTTAATGTAATTTTGCCCACCTTATTCTTGGCTTCTGGTATTGCAGATTGATATAAAGCTTTTAAATATAACTCTATGTTGTTTTATTATTTTAGCTATTGTAGGAAAGTTTAACTTTCCCTCTGAAGATTCAATTAATTTGGGTCTATAAACAAACTGACAATATAGACAGATTAACGGAGACAAGGCATCCAAATTGATATATGTGCAAATGCATGGGCAGTACACAAAATATGAGACTCAAGGAAGGGCCAGATGGCTGAAGCTTAAATAGCACCTTCTTCATAGGAGAAAAATGGGTGTAATATAGGCAATTTTGAGAGGTAGTAAAAGATTTTTCATAGAATTGAATGGGCCCAAAGAGCAGATGGTAGCGTGTAAATGATTCTCTTTGGAAACTGAATGGTACTGGAAAACAGACAATGGCCTAGGACAAATTTCCCCTGAGATCTGGATGGAGGTGGTGACAATAGAAGAAGATGAGGACTGGAACTTTACGGTGAACAAAGGTTGTCTTATGCAGATAAAGTCTCCCAGGAAATCTCTCAGAGCTACCCTTAGAAGAATAGATGAAAAGTCTGTCTGGGCATGATGGAGACTTTTAGTCTTTTCTCTTCTCTGGTGGTTAATCTTTCGTGGTCATCTGATGAGATTCCTAGGGAGAGGGTTTCAATTGCATTTTTTGGGGGAAGAACTTTCCTCAGTCAAATAAGGGAACTTCCAGAGAAAGCCCCTCCCTGTGCTTGAGAGGTAGGAGAGAAACAAGAGAAAGTTAGAAAGTCCTTGGTTCAGAGGCAGCTTCTAAGGCCTTTTAATTTCTTTTAGTTCAAAATGCTCAGCATGCCAAAATGCTATACTTTGGAGTATCAGTTCTGAGCCCCAGCACTATATTGAAACACATCAATGTACGTATGTTTCTTTTCTGACATGCATACAAAAATAGTGTGATAACTAAACAGTCATTTTGAATAATAGAATAATAATTCACTATATAATTGTTTTATTGTATTCAAAAGTGAGGCCAGGTCTGTTTTAGTTCTAACACAAGCTAGAATTTATCATGTTATGTATTTATTGCATTTATTAATAATTGAGGGTCTCTGGTTCATATGGATCACTTGGGGTATGCAGGGAAATTTCAGGAATCCGCTCCATATACATTAAACAAAAGTATCAGGAATTGGTCCAATGAAACTGCATTGAAACGAACTTTCCAGATGATTCTAATATTCACTAAATTTAGGGAGCTACTGGCAAATACTTTAAATACAAGAAATAAAATTGAGTCCAAATAAATCATCCTTTTTAGATATCACTTTATTGCAAGTTTTTATACATGTAAATTTCCTATATAAAACAATTTTTTTTGCATTCTTAAAATTTTCTATTTTATTTTATTTTTAAAAATTTATTATAATTTAAGTTCTAGAATACATGTGTAGACTGTGCAGGTTTATTACATAGGTAAACATGTGCCATGGTGGTTTTCTGCACCCATCAACCCATCATCTAGGTTTTAAGCCCGGCCAGCATTAGATACTTGTCCTAATGTTCTCCCTCCCCTTGCCTCCCAACCCACAACAGGCCCTGGTGTGTTGATGTTCCTTTCCCTGTGTTCATGTGTTCTCATTGTTCAGCTGCCACTTATGAGTGAGAACATGTGGTGTTTGATTTTCTGTTCCTGTGTTAGTTTGCTGAGAATGATGGTTTCCAGCTTCATCCATGTCCTTGCAAAGGACATGAGCTCATTCTTTTTTATGGCTGCATAGTATTCTATGGTGTATATGTGCCACATTTTCTTTATCCAGTCTATCAATGGTGGACATATGAGTTGGTTCTAAGTCTTTGTTATTGTGAATAGTGCTGCAATAAACATATGTGTGCATGTGTCTTTATAGTAGAATGATTTATAATTCTTTGTGTATATGCCCAGTAATGGGATTGCTGGATCAAATGGTATTTCTAGTTCTAGAGCCTTGAGGAATCGCCACACTATCTTCTACAGTGTGGAAGATCAAATTGGTTGAACTAATTTATACTCCCATCAACAGTGTAAAAGCGTTTCTATTTCTTCATATCCTCACCAGCATCTGTTCTTTCCTGACATTTTAATGATCACAATTCTAACTGGAGTGAGATGGTATCTCACAGTGGTTTTCATTTGCATTTCTCTAATGACCAGTGATGATGAGCTTTTTTTCATATGTTTGTTGGCCACATAAATGTCTTCTTTTGAGAAGTGTCTGCTCATATTCCTTGCCCACGTTTTGATGGTGTTATTTGTTTTTTTCTTGTAAATGTGTTTAAGTTTCTTGTAGATTCTGGATATTAGCTCTTTGTCAGATGGATAGATTGCAAAAATTTTCCACCATTGTGTAGATT
>NW_012110397.1:785971-832488 GCF_000951045.1 Mandrillus leucophaeus | reverse complement strand
TTGAATCTGTAAATTACTTTGGGCAGTATGGCCATTTTCATGATATTGATTCTTCCTATCCATGAGCATGGAATGTTTTTCCATTTGTTTGTGTCCTCTCTTTGTTCCTTGAGCAGTGGTTTGTAGTTCTCCTTGAAGAGGTCCTTCACATCCCTTGTAAGTTGTATTCCTAGGTATTTTATTTTCTTTGTAGCAATTAAAATTTTCTTTAAATGATTTTCAACTTTATATTTCTCCATTTTTCACATGAATATTTGAAAATTTGATTTTGTTTTCTTTTGTTTAGTTTGGCTTTAGAGACTTCACTGTAACAAGGTGATGCCAATTTAATGAACTCAAAGTACATTGCATATATAAGCAAAAGCAGAACAAACATTTCATGTCTGACTGGGATCTTAACTGAAACAGAGTTTGGTTTGAACAGTGCAGCTTTGTATATTAGATGGGAGGACTCAGGTATCCTGAATCAAGGACAACTTGCTCTGTTATGCATGGCCACCAAAGTCCATATAAATTCTTTTTTCTCCCTTCAAAATTTGACGATGTTGAGGAAATAGGATTAAAAACACAATCTTCTCTCAGTCCAGAAATTTTCTCCACGAAGATAGTAGAAACAAAAACCACCCCAGTTTTACTTTTGAATTAGCATTAAACCAGGATGTGATGTTAATCACAGGCAATCCGCTGAAAGACTGCAAAATCTCACCTTTCTATATGCCAACCAGTCACAACCCATTGCATACATGCTTTCAGTATAAACAATAACTATTCCATGAGTAAAAAGATTTAAAAGCACTATTTGTCTCACGTAATTCATCCTCAAATCAACCATTACTGGGGTGATCATCTATGTTAATTGGCTTTACCCAGAAAAAAAAAATTCTCCTATATTTGTGGCAGGATGTAATTTTGTGACTTGGAGCAAGGTGCCCACTGAAGTTAGGTTCCTACTCTCCCAGATAAACTCGGAGATAGGGGTGTTATACCCCTTGATGTTTACATTTCGAAGAGATGGCTCCTGAATCCTTGAGAAAGGCATTCCTGACTCTTAAAGCTGACGAAAGTCCTATCTGGTTTTCAAAAGGATTTATATACATTTCAAAGAGAAGAGAAGGTACTTATAATTACAAGTTTTCTAATGCAAATGCTCAAAGAGATAGGGAAAGAGGAACTATCTCTTTTCTCATTTTGAACAGGGAGAATTAAGCACCTTATATTTGATTTATATTTGTCCTTACAACTACCACTCTTAAATGTGAATTCCTAATTAAGAACCATGAAACTGACTCGTTTCATCAGATAAAGGCTTTTGGTTTTCTCTGCTATTATGTCAATAAGTTTAATATATCCAAATTTTCACCCTTATTTTCCCTGCGACCAAGGGTCTACATTTACAGGATAGCTCAGTGGGTTTATTAACAGTCGTCAGTTTGTAGTGATATGCCTGGTACCCAAGGGAGCAATAAAATTTGTAAACTTGCCTCCTACTTATATCACCAACTGAGGCACAGAAAGTCATATTACAGATGTTCAATTAGTTCTTGACTCCCAGTCACTGATTTTGGACTCTAACCTGGACTAAGAAACTTTCATTTTAAGAATGTATGTTCAGTCCTGAGATAGTTATACATGTTTGCTGGGAGATTTTTTTTCAGAAAGTGGCACTCACAGCATCGCATTTGATCTGAAGGGTGCTCATCAGGACATACCTGAGGCTATCTGGACCCTCAATCGTGGTTATGCTTGAAGTGTGTGCCTTCTAGAGAAACAGAGTTACTTGCACAAGTGTTATTTTCAGTACATTCCTTTGACTTTCTGCATAAATAGGCATCACATCACTTTCTCACTCTACTCCAATTTCTATCTTCTTGAAAAATGAGCAAAGTGAACTGGTTGGGGCCAAAGGGGAATGCTCCTGATTTAGCAAGTAGCAGTGGGATACTGAGTGGCCTTGTATGACTCAATATGTTTACTCTTAAAGGGTTGGTTCCCAAGGAGTTGCAGAGATAGTTCTTGGGCTTCAGTCAAAGAAAAGAATAACACAGCTGCCCTCAGCAAGGGGGAATTCCAGCATAATGGATTGGCAATGGAAACAGTTTAAACCAATATAAATATAATAGCCACCCACTGAGAGGCAATTTACACACACCAGGCCAGCCTTGAAGTGGTGTACTTGGCCAGTGTAATCTACTGAGGGTTATTTTATGAGACTTGGTATAAAGAAAATGGGTGAAGAGAAAATGAAAAGTAGGGGAAGTAGACCACTCCAAATGACATGCTAAAGCCACAAACCCCTGCTTCAGGGGCATTGCTGATTTGTATGACACAGAAAGAATGGTATCTGTCTAGCTCCTTCTTTAAGAAGTAATATGTTTTTAAGTGCTAATCTGGCCTTGATTTCAGTTCTGGTTATGCCCTTAACTGGTGAAATGGCTCTGGATATTTTACTTCCCTACTCTACTTGAATAAAAATAAGGAGTTATGTTAGAAAGCCGGTCAAAAACAAGTGCCTGGAACTTGGGCTCTAGAACCAGGCTCTCTGGGTGACATTGTGAGCACCTTTCAAGATGGCTGTGTGAACTTGGGCAAATTTCTTACCCTCTGTAAGCCTTACTTTCCTCATCTGTACAATGGGGACAACAGTACTACTTTCTTAATACCCTTCTTATAAATATTAAAGGAGATATTCATGTGAAAGCACTTTCATCACGTCAAGCCCACGATGAGTACTTACTGAAGGTTAATCATCCTTATAATCAGGAACCTTTATAGTCTCTTCCTGCTTCTAATGTCTAAGATTTTTATAATGCTTTGTCATTTCTAATTTATCATCAAGTTTTAATGCCTAAGGGAAATTCTCTTTGAGAAATAGTTATATTTTCTGGCTTCATATTTCTAAAAATAAGATTTATTTGTATGCCTTTAATTCTAAACCATTAAGCATTGTTTCAGAAAAGCTACTCTTTCCCATGATAAATTCCATCAAGTTTGCAGAAATGAAGGGAACTCTACCTTTGTTTATGTTTCAGAGGCTTCCTGAGCAGTAGTCATGTTAGGCCCAGCAGTGAGGGCATAAGTTTCTAAAAGTTAGAAGATGTTCACCAGCGTGGATCTTTGCATGGATCTTGTAAGATCAAGTTCATGGCCAACATGCCTATAACAAAAGACACATTAACAAGAGAAAAGCATAACAAATTTAGTCAAAGTTTTATATGACATGTAAAGCCTTCAGAAATGAAGATCCAGAGACTTAGGGAAAACTACTTTTATTTTTGCTTAGGTTGAATGAAACATGGATAGCCATGTAGAAATGTGATTGGACAACAGTATGATCAAATGGTAATAGACCGAGTGGGAAGGAAAACCATTCTAAAAGGCCTTCTGCTCAGATGCTTTTTGCCTCTCCACTGTAACATTTCTTCTTCCTGGAAATATGGCAGGATCTCTCTGGAATGGGAGTTTTTATAATCTACTATCAGACAAGGGTAGGTCAGAGGATTTCTTTATGGCAAGCTCCTAGATAGATAGGCTAGAGAAGGCTGAAGTAATATTTCTCGGTTTTGTTTTCTAGTTACTATTGTAATCACCTGATGAGTTCATCTTGCCCATTGTCCAGAAAACCCAATTCACCGAAAGCAGCAGGTTTTCGCAACAGAGAAAGAACGTAATAGTCCCAGGGCTGGCCAAGTGACTGGGGAAGAGTTTATTACTGTACAAAGGAGTCTCCCCCCAGATTTGGACTATGTTTTTTTTTAAGGATAATCTGGCAGGCAGGGGCTGTGTAATAAGGAATGCTGATTGGTTAGGTTGGGGATGAAATCATAGGGGTTAAAACTGCCTTCTTTTTGTCTTCATTTACCAGGTAGGATCACAAAACCAGCTGGGCCAGTTTGCTGGTCTGGGTGGTGCCAGCTGGGCTATCAGAAGGCAAGGTCTAATGATTACCTTGAACAGCAATCATAGGTTTACAAGAGTGATTTTATCTATAGGATCAATTAAGGAGGTTAGAAATCTTGTGGCCTCTGATTGCATGACTTCTGAGCCGTAAGTCTAACCTCATGGCTAATTTGTTAGTTTTCCAAGAGTGATTTGGTCTCTGAGCAAGTAAGAGATTAGTTTCAGGAAGAGGCTGTCATTATCTTTGTATGTATGTACATATGTATGTATGTATGTATGTATGTATATATTCAAGACAGATACTTGCTTTGTTTCCCAGGCTGGAGTGCAGTGGCAGGAACACAACTCATTGCAGCCTCAACCACCTGGGCCCAAGTGAACTTCTTGCCTTAGCCTCCTGAGTAGTTGGGACCACAGGCATGTACCCCTATGCCCAGTTAATTTTTTATTTTTTCTTTGTAGAGATGGGGTCTCATCATTTTACCCAGGGTGGTTTGAATTCTTGGGCTTGAGCAATCCTTCTGCTTTGGCTTCCTGAAGTTCTGGGATTACAGGTATAAGCCATCACACCAGCCTATCTTTGTTTTAAAGTTAAACTAAATTTCTCCCATGGTTAGCTTGGTCTATGCCCAGGAGTGAACAAGGACAGCTTACAGGTTAGAAGCAAGATGGAGTCAGTTAGGTCAGATTTCTTTCACTGTCATAATTTTTCTGTCAGAATTTTTTCCCCGTCATAATTCTTGCAAAGGCAGTTTCACTATTACCTGCCTTGGGGATGAGGAATTCTGATTTCTATGACTTGCTTCAAAGAAGATTGACGGGTGAGTGACAGGAAGGCACTAGAAGGTCTGAGAGGCCATGTTCTGGGGCTGTTTCTGAGGTCTTCCAATTTCCTTTACTTCCAAAGTATTCAACATGCCAAAGCACTGCACTTCAGGGGTATCTTTTTCTGAGCTCCAATAATCTACATGAAGTATGAGGTATAAAAGAAATATATTTCATTAAATTTAATAATTACTTTACCTAACTTACTAGTTGGGAATGACTAAAGAGAAATGAATACAATGTATTTTTATAAGACTTATCAATATCACAGTGGACAAGGCAAATAATGAAAAGGTGGATGCTGGATACTTGATCTTCTCATAGATCTAGGAGGTGTATGTACATGTTTCATATTTTGCTTCCAAGAATGAAATGAGATAGAGGCACATTACTGTCTGTAGTAGTACACGCAATAAAACTGAAGAGTATCCATATTATTAAGAGATGTAAGATCCCCATAGATTCAAGTGGCTCACATTTTCTAAGTGTTATTTTTAATATTCATGATAAAACTCATATTACTCAGCATATTATTAATAATAAATTTCTAGAGCATATATTCTAATGTTTCTTAACACAGATTTTGACTTTACTAAACAAAGTGATGTTAGGTTGGGCTTCAGGCAGCTTAATCTCTTAAAAAGCAATTTTTAAGGGTGATGTTAGCCTTTTAGTAGCCGGAGCATAAATAATACTATTTCATTTACCTGTGTTAACCAAAAACCTTTATGGATCTTTATGAATACCTCAAACATAGCATTTTTGGTGTCTTTTTTGGAAAGAGTAACTAATTAATTAAAAAATACTTTATTCATGCCGTTTATCCTTTATCTTTGCATGGAAGTTATGTGAAACTAGGAAGGAAATGTAATGTCTGCCTTATACAACCTTTACTGACATAAATTAATTTTCAGTTAATGAGAATTTGGAACTAAACAGTGTTCTTTATTCTTCAAGTGGTAGTAACTATTATTAAGGGGCAACACCTCATTCCTCTGTAGTTAATGTGTCTGATATTTCTGGAGATAAGAAGAAAACATTGAAGATGACCCAAGGCCACATACTTCTCAAGGAGATATTTTATTTTAAAATTGTAAGATTTAAGTTCCTCTATGTATGTATGGGTATGTGTTGTGTGTATTCATTTTGTGGCTCTCTGTGAGAAGTATTTCCTTGTAAAGCTCTGTTAAGCAATTTGAAGCATTAGGCAATCAGTTCACCTTTTGACCGCCAAGAATATGGGAAGCCCAGTGAAGTTATTCATTTATAAGTCATAGTCATTCATATTTCTAGGAGAGACATGGACCCAGTTTTCACTTTAGTACTGTGACAGCTAGAAGGACTGTTTTCTGAAAACACATGTAGGGAGTGAGGCAGGGGCAGAGAGGGGAGTTATGTAGCCTGAAAATTAGAGCTATTTGTCTGTTAAAGATAACACGTGGTAGTGGTAACAATGTCTCCTATAAGGAGCTTTTACTTCCTTTAACTTTACAATCTGAAGTCCTTTATCATGTTTAATTGGGGTACATTATGTTCAAATGCATATGGGACATAATTGAACAGTAAAGTATTTTCAAGTGACCTAGTTGAGAAGATCATACATTTTCTAAATATTTGTAGTATTTTAGGCACCTGATGAACTAAAATACAGGCTTGGTTACACAAGAAATAAAGAAGTAGGCGACTATTAACTATAATATTGCTATCACAAATTTGTAAGGAGGATGAGCAAACTTACCTGTTTTTTGGCTTATACAGATAAATTTCAGCATAACATTTTACATCTGGTTTTCTCTTTATTCACTAAATTCCATGCTCTCTTACTCACTAAAAGAAATGTTTGTTTAGGTTAACAATCTGTAAAGCAGTTCTAGCCCTATATCAATCCATTATGAAAATCTAGGTCAGGATACTATTAATGCATTTTTACCTAGAATTCTCTTCTAGATGTTTGGAGACAAGTATAATCTTTGTATTAAGGCAGAGTGATCTGGGCTACAGAAATAAAGAGGTTAAAAGTGGTCCAGATGTGACATGACTACACTATTTACCATCACCATCATCTTGATAACTGACAAATGATTGACAGCAGCACTTGGCAATGACATGATTTCCCTAATGTGTTGGTAAGAACTGAAAGGGGTAATTTTGAATAGAAAAGACTTTGTGAGTTTCTAATACCTGCATACCAGAACTAATCAGAAAATCATGTTACTTCAACTTCTATTGAAAGAAAATTCACAAAATACTAGAGTAAGGAACCATTAACTTTTGGGACATGTTTTAAATTATTTTTATTTTTATACCCTGAATATTTTATAATCCATTTTTAAATACTAAAAAATAATTTTTAATTCTAAAAATAATGAACATCAAAATGTAAGATGCGCAAACATTTTTATAAATGAGCCAGAAGATTAACAGGCCTTTGGCATAAGCTAATTACTATAGCTGGACACTTAAAATGGCTCCAAGTTTCCGAGCAAGAAATGCAAAAAAAGATAAACACATTAGTTTACACATTTTTTTCTTCTCTGACAAAAGAAAATAAAGACGCTTATCTGTGGAAGCAAACTTTTTTCTGGGACCAAATTTCAGACAAAATTTATCACATGTTTCCTTGATTAAGAGGTACTGAATAACGTAACAGACAATGTCTGCAAGAAACAAAGATACTGCTGAAATGGACAGCTCTGGTATTGATTCACTTTACTGGCTGAGAACATAACATTAAATTGTACTCAGTGAAGCCCTTTCTGCAGGGGATAAGAGGAAATGGCCAAGGTATTCCACTTTCTGATGATTAAAGTTGATAGTGGGCTAGAGCCTGGAGACTAGGAGTAGGGATAGTTAACATGCCCATTATACTGCCTCCAACATCATATGTCTTACAAGAGCCTTTGGTCTGTGTTAGGAGGCAGTTAACTCGTGACTGAATTCTCACAGTTTCCTGCAGTGCAGATAGTCTATGTTGTTTGCTAAAGTGAAAAACTTACAGTTAAGAAGGAAAAGTGGTTACTGAAATGAGAAAGTTTAAGAGAGAAACTTATATTCTTGCTCAGACAGAAGGTCAACTCGATTCATCTTCAGTTGTGGGAACAGGGTTACCTAAAAGTAGTGCCAATCTTTTTCACAAAGAGGAGCGTTTTTATCTTGTAAAGTATTTCACAGAGTATTTGGTCGAATCTCTGTGTTGAGTGCTGCATTTCAGAGATGAGATGACTTCAGAATGAAATGTGTTTATGGCAAGTGTTATCAAATACTCTCTAGTTCATAGTGATGGGGGAGTCTGTGGGTGGTCCTTGTAGCATGTCTGTATTTAAGTAAATTATTCACGTAAATGATAGAGAATATGAAGCCAATTTTAGATTTACATAAAGATGCTGAGCATTGCAGTATAAAGACAAAAAGACAGTATCTCTGGAGTCAGAGAAACTGAATCCTGGTGGTACATCCACTTAGTTCTTTTACTGTGTACAATTTTGCCTCCTAAATTTCAGCTTCCTTTTATGAAAAATACATACCAAATTGATTTAAGGTTTGAAATGAAGAAACACATATAGAGATTGCCCATATTCAACAATTAGTCTTTCTCACATTCCATATCTCATTTGGCAAGTACCTGTTAATTACTTGTAAATACAAAGGCAATAAGGCTGAGAAAATAAAACATATCAGCATAGCTGATTATTCAGCTTGCATTCAGCATCGTCATTTCCCTCCTACCCTACTCCTTCAAAACACTAGTTGTATTTTGGAAGGACTCATACAAATGTATTATTTTTTAATCTTATGTCATGTACTAAAATAGCAGAAGAAATCAATATTTCTCAAAGTGTTGATGCTAGTTTAACTAACTCAGAATTTCTGAGGGTATTTGTCATATACTGTGTACCCAAGTCAGACCTACTGATTTAAAATCTCTGGGTGTCGGGAATCTGCATCTTTAAACAAGTGCCATAGTTAACTCGTAGGTACAGTAGAGCTCGAAAATATCTGTAGTAAGTTATGAAATGTCTTAATCTCAATTCCAGGGGGTAAAACCCTACTATCCTGGGCAACATTTTTACTAATCCTAATCCCTTCTCTGCCTTTATCGTAACAACACATGTTGCATAATATGCAGTGGGGAATATTATTCAGGAGACAGAAGGATTATGCCTGCAAATGTCATCCTTGAGTTCATTGTAGAATATTATATTTTCCAAATGTTGCTCACCAATATATCCCATTCCATAGGTTTTTTTTTTACAATGTAATGTTGACATTCCTCCACCAAAAGATGGAGTCTACGTGCCTTCCCCTCAAATCTAAATGGGCCTGTTACTGTAGCAAAAATGATGTTATGTGACTTCTGAGGCTAAGTCAAAAAAGGCGTTATTGTTTCCACCTCTTCATCTTGGAATTCCTACCCTTAGAATCCAGCCTCCGTGCAGCAAGGAAGCCACATAGCATTTGGGAAGGCCAGGTATAGGTGCTTTTTCCAAGGCCCCAGGCAAGGTACTAGTTGACCAGCCATGTAAGTGAATGAGTCTTCATTTGTTTCCAGCCCCCAGACTTGAAGCCACCCCAGCTGATATAATTAAACCAGAGATTTATAAGAAAAGTAAATTTCAGATTTGTGAGTAAATTAAGTGTTGTCATTGTTTTAAACCACTACTAAGATTTAGGGGTTTTATGCATCAATAGATGAAAAGAATACTCAAATTGTAGGTGATTATTTATGTTTTTGTTTTTGCTTTTGTTGTTGTTGTTGTTTTTGAGATGAAGTCTCGCTCTGTCACCCAAGCTGGAGTGCAGTGGTGCAATCTAGGTGCAGGCTCTGCTTCCCAGGTTCTCTGCCTCAGCCACCCTAGTAGCTTAAATTACAGGAGCCCACCATCACACCCAGCTAATTTTTGTATTTTTTTTTTTTTTTTTTTTGAGATGGAGTCTTGCTCTGTCGCCCAGGCTGGAGTGCAGTGGCCGGATCTCAGTTCACTGCAAGCTCCGCCTCCCAGGTTTATGCCATTCTCCTGCCTCAGCCTCCCGAGTAGCTGGGACTACAGGCGCCCGCCACCTCGCCCGACTAGTTTTTTTGCATTTTTAGTAGAGACAGGGTTTCACCATGTTGGCTAGGCTGGTCTCGAACTCCTGGCCTCAAGTGATCTGCCTGCCTTGGCCTCCCAAAGTTCTGATTACAGGCGTGAGCCACCATGCCTGGCCTATGTAGGTGATTATTTTTGAATCCCAACTGGTGATGTTATCTTCTTCTTGTGGACATCTGACCTATTCTTATCTGTATTCCATTTGTTCAATCAATATGGGCCATTTCCACTGGGAGTTCTGGAATGCCTGGATTCAACTCTTCTTCTCCTACCCTGTATCAATGAATTGGGCAAATGACAGGTTACATGGCTCTTCTATAGTAAATATGGGAAGTTGATTGACTATAGACTCCATTTAAAAGGAAACCAATTATTTAAAATAAAAGAGAGCATGGGATTGAATATCACTAGTCAAAGATTAGAGAAGGACGTTACACAGTTGAAAAACACAACATATAAATGAATGAGAGAGAAAAGCAAGATAAATTGGTATGAACGGTTTGCCCAAGTACAGTTGAAACCAGTTGCATTTGAGTGGATCTCTTTTAAAGCTTCTCTAACTAAAACATTATTCTAAGGCCTAAGAAAACCATAGCTAAGTCTGATAGTCTTTGCCCTTTCAGACCTCACTTTTCCAGTAGAGGAGATATATAGGCAGACATATATCTCTAAGAGAGTTTATCTTAATGGAGGTCATAATATAGAAATGATAATATGGGGTAGAAGGATTCATACCAACAAGATAGATCAGTATGAAAAGGTTGGGATGAAGTTTGACAAGATAATATCTTGTGGTGAGGGAAGGATATGTCATTGAAAGTATGTCATTCCAACTTGAGAAACAGAGCAAAGGCAAGAGGATGCAGCTCACACCTGAGGAACGTTTATTATCATTATGACCTGGGATGGATTGACTGCTTATTAGAAGATACAGTTGTAGGAAGAAGTCAAGGTCTTTACTGGTCTGAACATATAGCTTTGTTTTTGATGATGAAATTAAAGGATTTAGAAAGTAGGGAAAAAGGAAATGTGTTTTAATGATGATTACCAAGGTAGTCGTGCAAATCAGATAGTGGTGGCAAGAAAAAGTCTATTAAGAAACGATTGCATTACTGAAGCCAATATGAGCCCAAAGCAGGGTAGTGGCTGGCAGAAGAATGTGAAGAGTGAAATAGATGCAAAAAATGTTAAGGAGGTGGGTCTGATGGGCTCTGATGATTAATGGTCAGTCTGGGTTCAGTTTGTAGGAAAAGAGAAAATGGAAGAATGATGACGACGCTGTTAGCAGAAAAGAGCTGTTGATTGAGTATCTGTGTGTGTGTATGTGTGTGTGCATGTGTGTGTGAGTAAACGAACTGTGTGAGTAGATTCCCACTGGCTTTTGAGCTACTTCAGGGCAACCTTCTTCAGTGCCTACTATTTTATCATATAAGGTGCTCAGTAAATGATTTCTGATATTAATTTAAATGATGGAGAAGACAAAGGAAGAGTAAATGCTACTAATATTTACAAAAAGACAAAGATATACCAGAAGATTTATGTGGTATGAACTTCACACATATATGAAATTTAATCTTTTCAACAATGCTATGAAGTCAAAATGATTATTCCTATTTTACAGATGATAAAACCAAGGTGCAAGTTCGCTGTTTGCACTAATGTCTGCAAATGGCATCCCTGTATATCTGACTGTGCAGATTATGTCTTTTCTCATCTAGCATTAAGATCTTCTAGCAAAATGATCTGTCTTTGGTCATTTTCCAAAATCCATTCCCTGCAGGCCTACACATACACACATTGAATGCTAAAGATTAAGAGTAACTTGATTTAGATTATCACTATTTCTCTAATCATTAAGTTACCTATTGTGTTGCTTCTTAGTCGGTGGCACTGGTGCAGAGAGAGCATTTTATAGATTACAAATTGCTTCCATGTGCCTTTGATTTTCAACTAATCCAATAAAAGATTTCACTATCTCTGAGGATTGATGCACAGTGTAGGGTATACCAAATATTGTAACATATAGTAACCTAATATTTGAGAAATTCAGAGATGCTTCAGAAGAATATGTATACAAAACAAGCTACCTAATAAATTAAATGCACTCTTCTACAACAGAGGGGCCATAATTGCATTTGCTTGAATTTGTGCAAATACAAAAAGTAAGTATATTATTTTTAAATACCCCCAGAAAAAAATAAAATACAAAAAGCATTTGTTTTGGGTGTTTAAGAGTATAAATATCTTTGTTCTGCAAAAAAAGAAATTATACCTCAACATAGGCTAGGTATATATTTTGTGAACAAGCAACTAGAATACAGAGTTAGAAGGAAGTAGAGAAAGCAGAACAGATAAAACTGAAGTGGGCCACCGAAGTATAGTGCTGCTCATTTTAGAAGATCATACTGTAAATGTTCTTTCAAAAGACATTTAAATGATTTTTGTACATAAAGATTTTGTACAAAATAGTGCATGTTTCTGAAATGCCTCTGTGTCTTAGACTACTGGAAAATATTATCTTTATGGTTTTCTCCAATCAGAAAAGTTACAAGGAGAATTACAGACTGTTTACTTACTTAGTAAAAGCCATAAGTGGGTCTGGTATTGTGTAGGCTTCAGCATATTTGAAATAGACCTAGAATCTCAAATACGTTGCATCCTCTGAACACAGTCAGACAATCTATGTGCTGGGAAATGAAGCACAACAGTGTAATATTGCTTTCTAATATCAGTCTTTCAATTTCCCTATTGAACCTTTAACACTATATTTCATAATCAGGTCAGTGATGACTGTACATCAACACATGTTTTCCTCTGTGTGTATGTGTGTGTGCATGTGTGTAAAACTTCTTATTGTCCTGAAATGCCAAAACCCTTCACACTAGCCCATAAAAGTAACCAAAATAAACCAGCGAATGTATATAGGTCTATTAAAAACATAACCATTACTTCTACAATGATGACCAGCTTAATGCATTTTGGAACATACCGTAGCTAATATTACTCTGAAAATATTTATTAAGCACATGAACATCTAGACATAATTCAGTGTCATGTAGTAAACTGTTAGGTTTATAGTATTTCACATCTATCATACTTTCTAGACATAATTCAGTGTAATGTAGTAAACTGTTAGTTTTATAGTATTTCACATCTATCATACTTTCTAAGTTTGGTTCTCCAGTTTTAAGCAATAATAGTATTGTTTTATTTTTTATTATTTTTTAAAGAGTGACTTCATTATAACACAGTAATAGGAAGAGTTATGTGAACTTAGGACGTGAGGAAGACTATGAATGTGTTGATACTGCTTTATGGGAAAGGTTATTGTTTTGTTTGAACAATAAAGCTATTGATTACTCCCTAATATTGGGGGGAAATATGAGATTTTAGCATTTGTTTGGAAATATAAGAACACAACATTACATTCTCCTTAACATAATAGCTATGATTTATTGAGCTCTGTGCATGTTGCAGGAAGCTTGCATCAATTACCTCACAATGACCCTATGGAGTGGGTCAATGAAGGGGAAACTGACACCAAGAGAGGTCCACTATCTGGCCATGATGCTGATAAGTAGCAAGCGTCAGTGTTGAAAAGGGAGTTTGGGATATCAACCCCACTCTTAGTTTGCTTTATACTGTTTTTTATTTTATTTTTTTTAACAGTGGGTCTTTCTACAAAATAATTCAGATGCATTGGCTATAATTCTATAATGATTTTTTGGGAGGTTGATGTCCCCCTCCACAACACTTTTTGTGAGGCATTTTAATTACAGATTACATTACCTTTGAAATCCAAAGTGGATTTACTTAAAAGAAAACATAAATGAATTCACTCTTTTTGTAGGGATATAAAGGATATTCAAGCACTATATTTTACTGCTTTAGAAAATATTAACATTCTTCATTGACTTTGGAGTGCGTAAGAAAAGTAGTATCTCATACAAAACCTGAAAATTATGCATATGAAACTTAATTGTTATTTACTAAAAAGTAGATGTTGATAGATTTTTCAACTTTACTAGGTTTAGTCATTTTGTCGATTCTAGGTCTCTTTTTTAAAAAAGCAAAGGTATAAACATGAAGATACTTAATCATCATGGAAGATAAATTAATATAATGAGAAAGCATTCACTATTTTCTTTCTGTTTTTCCATATTTGTTGTTTTTTTCTATGATATAAACCTTAATCATGCTTTCTTTAACACATTCATAGTAACTGTGAGGTAGAGTTATTTTGCAATTTTTTGATCTATGAATTTAGTTGAGATACATTTGAGTTTTTAATGTTGATTAAAAATATGAAGATATAGAAAAGTAAAAAAGCATATATATTTATGTATATTAAATAATAATATAATAATGTATAAAATCAGTAGTATATATTAACATTATATATCATATATATGTGAATTATTTTACTATTTTAGTATATGTATATACAAATAAATCTATAGAAGAAAAATAACAGGCTTTGAAGGATAAATCATGTGACTAATGCCAGAATAATTGAATTCATTTAAATTACATATAAAAGATATAATAAGAAATTTTGATATAAGGATATTTGTTAAGTAACCATGTTAATTTTAAAGCCACACTAACTTAGATGAATTCAAAATCTATATTTTTAATGCTATCTACTCTTGGGATAGATGTTTGATCCTTAAAACTCAGATTCTTTATTTGTAGAAAGGAGTTAAGGATATCTCAAAGGAAAATTGTGAAAATTAAAAACAAGTTAGTGAATCAAAATTATTTGGCCAAGTAGTTCTAGCAAACAGTTCGTAGCCAGTTAATGAGACTTGTTATTTTATTTCTATAAAATGCCTTTTTAATTTTAATAACTATTTGTGGATTGAAACACCATTTTAGATAATTTTATCGATTAATTATCAATAAAATTAATCAACAGTGGGAAGAACTTGAGAGATTATCCAGGACAAACCTCACTGTTATGGCAAAATAAAATTTGAAGATGTTGGAGCAGCCCTTTTGTGGGATGGGTAGAACAGGTTATTGGTAAAATCAGCCTTGGAACCCAGTGAATGTATTGGGGCCCCCTCTACTACTGGGGTTTGGTGAAACAAGTAAATGACATGTTCCTCTACCAATACAGACCTAATTGGGACACAAGACAGAATGGCGGTGAAATAACTAATTGGAGAATGTGCCTAATATTTCGTCCCTGAATACGACTGGTTTGCCCACTCAGTCACAGACAGCTCTGGAACATGAAGAACCTTTCAACTGGGCATTGCCTTCCTATGATTCTAACACACAGCAGAGAGGGCGGGGTCTGCTTCTTGAGTATGGGTTGCCAAGAACAAAAAGCAAAAGCAAAAGAAATAAAACAGCCCTGATGGGCCTGAGCTGAGTGTGCCCAATTTCCTAACCAAGATTTACCAGTCACATAAATGAGTGAAGGTAGAGAAAAGACCTAGTCTGAGAAATTCTTCCTCATGAAAAGGGAAGGAAAGAGAAAAAGAAGATTTCTATGATGTACTAAAAATAAAATGTAAGTATTACATTTCATTCTATTTAGTATCCGACAATAATTCATATGGACCTACTTTGTAATATATTTAGGATAAAAATGTTTCCATGATTTTCTCGTAAACTTCTCCATTTTATATCAAACAGCCATTTACAATAATAATCTAAATTGTGTGAATAATAAAACTATTCAGTCTTTTTCTCTAAAGCTCATTGCATTTGAGAAGATCTGGCTTGCCCTAATATTTTGCTCATCATTGCCAAACTGTCTTAATCTTTTTGCTTTCTCTGTTAAGAGTCACATTTTAAAACCTGATCTTGGTGGCTTTTCTCCAACTGTTTCCTCTTATGGGGACTATCAAAACTTTCTTGAAATCTAACTTGTAACCTCAAGAGCTCGCTAAAGTCCCAAAGGCAGTATTTCATGCAGAAAAATGTGTGCTCTACCTTGTTATTTTGATTAAGATTATATTTAAAATAAATTTAAAATAGTGACATGAAAAGCAAAATAAATCAGTTTAGAATGAATGGCAAGTCTAATAAATAGCATAATCTGAATGTATTTAATAGTAAGGGAATGAAATATAATGCCATGGGAACTTGCTAATTTGCAATAACTATGAGGAGATCCGTTAATACTACATACTACAGGTTATTGTATTTTGAGGATTAGCAAGAATTTGAAAAACACAGGATGTGAAATTAGAGATAGCAAATGTAATACATTTATTTTCAAGGACTATTTTAACTATTCTTAGTGTTTTGTAATGTATTGGTAAATGCATATAATAGTCTTGGTAAAATTTATGAAATTTTACCAATAGCATTATCTGTTGGCTATTTCATTTTGCTGACAAGATCTCTTTGTGAAAGATCACATCTCTTTGCAAAAGATTTCAAACGACAAGGTTTCTTTGTGAAAATTTTGAAGATTACCAGATTATTAGAAAGAATTCCTGAAGTTCCATGACAGTTGTTATTTCATCTTGACAAATTTTACATCAGAGGCTGGTAACTTTCATGTAATATTTAGTATTATAAGCAAATCAGCACTTTTCTGACTATCCTATTTATATGTCACACTCTAGAGTAAAAGCAATGAATGTATTTATTCAAAATGAAAAAATATATGTCTTTTTTTCACATGTAGGACCTCAATTTGAGTGAATATTATTGAACTGAGTTGAGCATGCCTGGGAGGGATTACTATATTTGAGGTTAATAATCACTCTATAAGCGTTATATTTTAAAAAGCAGTTGACTCTCATCTCCAGACACTGTTGCTCTCCATCACATGACCCTGTTTATTTTCGCCATTGCACACATGTTTATTGTCTATCTTTCCCTCTCTGCATCAAGGGCCGTATGGGCAAGGCCTTCAAGGTTTGCTTTTCATTGGATTACCTGGTCCTCACATAGTTTCTGAGATGTGCAGATACTTAATGACCATTTGCCAAATGAAAGGACAGAATCAGACCAGCAGGACTTTGTGGATTTTTACACAGAGCATTTTACGTATAGTTCACTATAAACTAGGCCTTCCTTTGCATGTGTTATTAGGAGTGAGTCTTCATGCAACTGAATATTCATGCTCTATGAGATTGTGTTGGCAAAGTTCTCAGACCCTTTGCTGGCACAGAGCAGGCCCTGAAATTGTCTAGACTTGTAAATATACAAGTCTTGGTGAATGCAACTATAAAGAAAAAAAAATCACAGTTGAATTTGGAAAGTTTTTTTTTTCTCGTTTTTCAGAAAACATTTCTGCCTCTATGCAACCTAGTTAAGAGCATCAACAAATGGTTAAGAGTTTGCCTTCTGAAAATGAGCTAGAACAGAAAAGAAGACTTTGGCAAACTTAAGGCTACTGGCCAGATGCAGCTCGAGAGCTAGGAATGTTTTCCACATTTTTAAAGAATGTTTTTTTAAAGAAAAAGAAGAATGTATCATGGAGACCATATGCAGCCCACAAAGCCTAAAATATTTGCTATCTATCTCTTTATAATACCATTCACCTCACTAGATGATGCCATTTAACAACCAAAATAAAATAAGTATGAATAATAATGCAGTTTAGTGTTTTACAGATTGTTTGCTGTGAAATTATCATCCTAAGTGTGTTTTATGTATATTCTTCATTGAGTTTTGTTTTTTTAGTCTTGGATGGGCCTTGGATTCTTAATTCTGGCAATAAGAATAAGAATCATCGACCAATGGGAAAACTAAGACATTTTTCATTCCCATTTAAATCAATATTAGAAACAGTGTATCTCTAACTTTACAGTGTAAACAAGAAAAAATGCTATTGCATGTATCATTTATTTAACTTGATTTTTCTTTCTTCAAAATCAATGTTTATCATAGAAAGATATATTGTACAAATGTGCTGTATGCCATTAGCAATAAGAGGATATTAATAAAACAAATACATGAAAGAAAAAGAAAAATGACAACTTGTGATCAGTATTTTGGGTTTAATTTATAACTCATTTTATGACATGAGACTTTCATAAAGCATAAATGTAACTGGTTTCCTATAGATTTCCAGATATGCTGACCAAATATTTTTGAGCCCTGGCAAACTTCCATTTCAAGAAAATATATTTTTCATCTTGTTCAGCTTGAAAGGATGAGTCTACCATACAAATATATCTTATTCTATGTATTTATTTCCAATAAAATGAAATGATAGGACTATATCTTATAGGCCTCATTCAAACCTGAGTTAAAAGGCCATTTAGATGCTCAACTACTACTGAATGTGTAGTGATAATAGTACGTAAAAAGTAGGAGAGTTTGAATATACAGTGCACAGTGTTTCCTCATTGGAGAATCTTTGTCACAAGTTGTAGATGTTTAGCTCTTCAGGGGTTTGCAGCCCTGGCCATTTATAAGAAAATGGAGAGCAGCCAAGCCAGAGCTCTGGAAGCAGGATTGTCTCATAAGACCTGCTGTTTGGTTATGCAGGCTTTTCACAATCCTGGGGACTCCATATTTGCATTACTAATAGCACTGTTTTTAAGGGCACTGGCATTTTAGGTGGATTGAATGACAATATTTTTCCCTATTTCAGCTGTACAAATTGAGTCATACTGAGGAAAGACCACACCTTTTTTTTCCCACATATTCATTTCAGAGTGTTTATATGTGGATGATATTTAAAAGGCAAATGTGTGATTGAGTAAGAAATCTTATACAAATGTTCGTAGCTTTGACTTTCTAACTCTGACACTTACTAGCTACATACTCTTAGCAAGTTACTCAACCATTTTTTAGCATTAGTTTTCTAATCTTTGAAATTGTTATGATTCTTATTTCATGGCATATTCATCAATTAGGGTAAATATTTACTGAGAGGATGCTACACACCAGGGACTCTTCCTGAGCCCTGGGATATGGTGGTGAACAGGACACATTTTTGACTATGTGCAGCTGAGGTTATAGTGCATGACCATTATAAATGAATATAAATTATGAGCAATAGAGTAAGCCTTCATTAATTGTTATATTTCTGCTCTGTTTGACTTGCCTGTCTGTCTCTTCTGCTAGACTGATATCTCCTTAAGGGCAAGATCTCTTACTTCATGAGATAAAAAAGATCATTTTACCTCATGAGGTAAAAAAAATTTACCTCATTTTTCTCACCCTGGTCTTTAGTAAGTAACTATTAATTAAATGGATACGTTTTGTCTTTTAATTCCATGTGAATTCCTCATTGTGCTGAATCATGATTTTTAAAAAATTTCACTCAATTCTACACACACATACACACACACACACACACACACACACACGTAAATGCTATTTTTGGGATGAATTCAGAATATTTGTACCAGTTTCTGAATCTTAAAGTGAAGAGAACAGTGTGATAGCTTGTGGACCCCAAGTTAACTTTTAGTGCCATGTGCATTCATTGCTCATTCTCATCTCTCTTGAAATTATTGTTGATTGCTCTGACAATTCCAATAGAAATGAGTTCCCTCCCCTGGCAAGAAATACTAAAGCTCGGGTTCTCTCTGTCTCTCTCTCTCCCTATCCCTCCCACCACACCGTGTCTACTCTATTGAAGCTGGAAATCGGTAACTTGGCATGTGGCCCTTAAGAACTTTTCCTTTTCCAGATTTCTAGATCACTACCAACTTTGAACCAAATGAAATTTAACTTCATCCCAAATCCAATATCCTCCTTGCTCCCTACAGCAGTTAATTTCATCATCTTTTTTTCTACCAAGTTATCTGGTCTGAAAACTAGAAAATATTCAATACTTCCTTTTTCTTCATTAACATATTTATTTATTTACTTAAGGGAAATGCTTGACATGAGGTTTAGGATTATTTTTTAAAAGCATGTGCTATAGTTTGACTGTATATATTCCTGAACTTCTTATGTTGGAACTTTGATGTCAAGGTGATAGTATTTAGAAGTTAAAGGCCTCTGGGGGAAGTGATGAAGGCATCAGGACTCTGCCCTGGTGAACAGGATTAATGCCTTTATGAAAGATGGTTGAGAGAGCTGCCTGGCCCTTTTGCCCTTCTGCCTTTCCACCACGTGAGGACATAGCAACAAGGAGTCACTTTTAAAGCAGAGAGAGTCAGCCCTCAGCAGACACTGAATCTGCTAAGCCTTGGTTGTGGACATCACCATCTCCAGCACTGTGAGAAATAAATTTCTATCACTTATAAATTACCTCGTCTGTGGTATTTTGTTATGGCGGCAGGAATGGACTAAGACAGCATACTATATGTTCTTGTCTCCTCACTCTTTAAAAATGTTCTGTGAATTCCTACTGCTCACAAGGTAAAAAATTCAAATGCCTTTGGATAGTACAGACTTCATAATATGACTTCAGTCTACACTTTTATGCTCATTTCAAATCACTTTCTCCCAGTCATCTAATTACAGTTAACCCTAGACACACTATACGTTGTTATTTCTTCTTTTGCTTTCTTCAGTCTGGAATGCCTTCCCTCCACACCTCTAGTTGGTCAACTTTCACTTTTCTCTTAAAACTCAGCTCCATATTTTCTTCAAGTCTTGTACTTGTCTACACGATTCTTAGTTGGCATTAATTTTACTCTTTCCTGTGCATCTGTAGCACTTCAACCATCACAGTTTTCATATTACATTCCTATTAATTTTGCTCATTTTTCCTCCCTGGTTAAACTCAGTTACAGTTCCAATGCCAAGTCTTCATCATTGTGTCTCTGCTACCTAATGCAATACCTGACACATGTTCAATCATTTTTTGGGAGTTCCATCATACTATTAGGAAAATCTATATAGAGTATTGTATTTGGAATATTATGATATTTAGTGTATAATGTATTAGCTTTAAAATTTCATGTTCATTTTTGAACCATACAAGCAACCTACTTTAATAACCCCAAGTCTTGAGTGTTTGCAGATTCTATTACACTGAAAAAGAGAAATTTTCCAAGATTAGTCCAAGAGGTGCTGGCAAATATGAAGGTGTTCACATTTTGATTATTTTTTTGTAAAGTATTTGGATTTAAGTGTAGCTTTCATTCATCTATTATTTTTTCATTCAATATTTAAGAAGTTATCCCTAGTTCATTCTCCAGATATTCTTTCATATAAAACACAAAAAAGTAGAACTTCTCAACTCTTTGCACATATGGCATAGAGAAAGCAGTTCGAATTATATTAATTCAGTGATCAATTTGTTTTTTGACTTTCTGAAATTAAGGAGAATAATCTTTAATAACCAAGGGCCGAATAAATATGACAGGAGTATTAAGGCCCAATAAATGGATTGAGATAGTGAGGGAGTACTTACATGCTGTCAGTGAGTTATCTCCAAACTTAGATAAATAAGGTTTCACTTATTCAGCAAACATTTAATAAACATCTACTACATACTAGGCTTTGAAATGATGCGTGGCATTTACTTTCAAACAATTAATCTAGACCAGAATTCAGGACTTCTGACACTGTTCAAGGACTTTCCATTCCTGCTAAATTACATTATTGGTTAATCTACATTTTATAAATTGATTATTCCTTTGCACTGCAATTCTGAACAATTCCTTGAATCTTAAGTCTCTGAGATTTCTAAAACAATTGTAGGCCTTATCTCAAAGCCTGTAATTGTGGAGAAAACCTGGGAAAAGAAGAGTTCCCAGACTAGAAGTGATCAAAAATTGTCCAATTTTAAAAATTGGATAGAGATATAAATTCTAGAGAGTACAGTCTTTCAAGTTTAATATTGATTTTTAATATTCTAGAGCAGAGGATCAAGTTGTAGGTCTGTGAGTCCTTAGAATAACATGTATGTTTGGAAGAAATAGATACAGATATATCAGGAACAAGTTATGCTCTTTTAACCTCATTCCTTTTTTTGGTTTTGGTTGTGTATTATAAACATCCATATTCTGAAATTATTGATTTATTGAATGGCTAAATTGGAGAGAACCTACTGATGATTCAGACGGCCTTGGCTATTATGTTCAATATTTGAAAATAGTATGTGAGCGGAAACATTTTTATAGAGTACTGAAATGTACAAAAGTTATTTGTAAGGTTTCAATTAATACTAAATAATGAAATTTAGGACTTTATTGAATGAGAATGTAGTACATTTTAAAATATTTTTATGTGGCACAAAAGTGGAAAATATGTCAAATCTAACAGATGATAAAATTAGGGTGCGAATGATCCCGATAAAGTGAGGCTTTATAGGCAGATATAAAGGTTTGCATTTGGGCTAAAAGATCAACCTCATGAGTACCTGATGAGAGAAATTTGACCAAACATCAGTTAAGGTGAAAAGAACTTGTGTTTTTCATTGACCCCCAACAAAATGATGCAGTTGCTGGAAAGTTAATATGATCTTATGGTGAGAAATAAGATCAAGGTTACATGAGGGAGTGACTTGCCTAAACTCGTATAGGCCCAGTGAAATTCTCTGAAATAATATGTTCAGTTGAGGCAATCATATTTCAGAAGGGGCTATTAATTTGGAGTTTGTGGAGGAATTAAAAAGAAAAGAGAAGATTCAATTCTATAAACAGTTTGAAAATAAATAATTTTGAATATTTTTAAGCAGTAAGGTTGTGAAACAACTCTGCCATGTTATAAAGGGAAAAAGCCCAAATCTTAAGTAATATTTTAACTAACATTTAAGATAAACATTTAACTTGAGTTCTGAAATACAGAATTGTAATTTGAATGATTGACATAAGCTCTTCTACTTTAAGAGTTTTTACAAATCTATAAATTACATTTTTAGGACTTTTCTTGGGCAACGGAAGTCCCTAAATTAATGTATGCTTTGTTCCTATTTATTTTATAATTTGCTTGTTTCCCTTTGCTTGTTTTCTGGTTTTAGTTTTTGCTTTTATTGTGGAAATTTTTTCCTCCTGTATTTTTAACTACCAGAAAATAGGTGTTTGCAACATTATTATTATTCCTAGTAAATAGAAATTTGTTTCCACAACTGCTGCAAATTGATGAAGCAATATACATCAAATAAACCTTTTATTGTCCTATTTTTGTCCCCATAGGCATTAAACATTACGATGTAACAGTCACAATTATAGCACATAATAAAAACAGGTTTTCCTCTGAATGTTATGTATATAAAACTTTCAGGGTTAACTCTGCTTACCTTTACATACATGCATAAAAATCTTATGTGTCTTTTTCTATATCTATTCATACATAATTCAAGTCATACTGTAATATTATTAAGCTAATGTTAAAAATATTAACGTTCCAGGAAAAAATGAAAATTCAAACAGTGACTAAAGTATAATATAAATATAAATCACGAATGCAGAAAAAGACAGATACACTATATAGAGGCATGGTATATATCTCAAGCTGAATTTGGGATTTTGAGCTTCATTTTTGTTTCTGAAAAGACTTTTGAAGACATTTCCAAACTATACAACTATGAATAATTTTAATAACAAATTTTCTGTTATTTCCTATTGAAATAGTAACATATTTAAGAAAAAAGGGAAAACAAATCTCTTCAGAACTAAGAAAAATAATCTGATTAAGTTATGAGAAAAAAAACCAAGGGCTTATAAGAGGTTTTTTTCCACTCCTGACACGAACCAATGCTGACATCTGCAATTCAATTCAATTGTAGAACCAACTACTATAGTCAGCGTCACACTCCACAGGTTTAAGGACTCAGTGGCATAAGACTGACCTCCCTTCAGACATGAGTGGCAAGTACCAGGCCCCCAAGTTACCTGAACTTCTTTCCAACTTGGCTACAAAGTCAAGGTTCCCCCCAACCTTCAGATTTGATAATTTGCAAGAACAGCTCATAAAACTCAGGGAATCACCTAACTTATGTTGACTAGTTTATCATAAAGGATACAAATGAACATCCAGATGAAGAGGCATATAGGGCTGGAAGGGACTGGAAGGGTCCTGGGTGCAGAAGCCTCTCTCCTATGGATTGGGGTCCACCACCCTCCTGGCACATGAATACATTCACCCACCCAAAACTCCTCAAAACCTATTACTTAGGGGATTTTATGAAGGTTTTTATTACCTAGGCGTGATTGACTACATCATTGGAATTAATGATGATTAACTCAGTCTCCATCCCCTATCCCCTCCCTGAAAGTTGGAGGTGGGGTTGAAAGTTCCAAGCTTCTAGTCAAGACTTGGTCTTGCTGGCAACAACCCCCATCCTGAAGCTATCTAGGGGCCCACCAAGAGTTGCCTCATTAGAACAAAAGATGCTCCTGTCACCTTAATCCCTCAGAAAGTCCCAAGGATTTAAGTAACTCTTTTCCAAAAACTGTAAACAAAGACCAAATACTTTCTGTGATACCACACCTTGATTTCTGGAAAAAAAAATAAAATAAATTTAAAAAAGGCAGTTTATTTTACTGAATACATGGTGCATTATTTAATGATGGACAATAAATCAGCACTGTTTATTTATTGAACGACAGTATGTTTTATACCTCAACCTCTAGATGAATCTAAAACAATTAGTGAAAAGTAAAAGATTTAGTCAGAGAGTTCTTTATCATCCTTCACGGCAAAAACTAACATTTTCAATGAAAATATCTTCAGATGTGTGGAAGAAGAATCTTAAATTTATTTAAGCCCAATAATTTTGATTATCGTGCTTTGTGTTTAACTTAGAAATAAAAGATGACCTAAATAAATAGCAGTGCAGCAAGTAAAACAGAATGAAATATATTTCTATAGTAAAAAAAAAAAAATCAGCTGTTATTTCTGTCTCTTTAATAGCAATTTCCACGAAGTCTGCAAGATGGCAGTGTTCTTTTTTAGAAAATTATTATTTTGAAGATGAATTCTAATAATAACTATGATATGAGATCTTAGTATATGTTAGTTACTATGTTAACTGCTTTACATGGATTATTTCACTAAGTTGTCATGATATTACCATGAGAATCTTACTGGAAAAACTGATATTTAATGTCCAGGTAATTTGCCCATGGTCTTAGCAAGTATGAGGTGAAACCAGAAATAGAATGCAAGTGAGTAACTCAAATACTTTCCTCTTAAAATTGCACTTCCCTGTCCACTAAAAGTGGACACTCTTCTCTGGTCAGTTTCCAATACAAGATGCCATAATGTTGACAACGATTATCAAAATAACAGAGAATGAGTTGAATACTTGGGAAGTTGAAAGATTTTGTTTAAAAAAGACATTATGATTGAAGATAAGAATATATTGCCTTACTAGAATGCTGTTCAACAATTTACCTGATAACATATTTTACAGAACCATAACTGTAATATATTCCTAGAGAATTGTATACCTTCTCATTTTATCTGAATTCGGTAAATAACAGCACTACCCAGACTATATCCTAGCTAATGTAACCAAGAAAGCAATTTCTAAGAAATGCCATGGCCCAATACTAACTCAACAAAGTGTCCAATGCCATATACAGAAGAGTACATTTTCTTTCTTTCTTTAGTAGACATTCGTCGTACGTGTTTTAAAATACTTACAAGAGATTGAAACTTTTCGGAAAAAAATTAGTGTGTAGCTCGCTAAACGTATGCATCTATCGGGAGTTATTGCGGTTGTTTTTTGGTTAAATGGTCCATAGTGAATGAGTGATTGTGGCTAATATGACTACCTATTACAGAGAAGTCTAGACTTTGAAGAAATTCAACTGAGCAGGAACCTGGATAAATAGATCAGCATATAAATCTTGACTGTCGTTGTCCCCCTCCCTTGCATGATTTCTGTTAACAATGATTCCCTTCTAGAAATATCATGAGAAGAGCAGGAATTTATTTTCTCTTTGACATCCTTGGCAGGCATGATGAACATTAACTTGTTTAGTTGTGGAGGAGGAATTTTGCCTTATCAATGATTTCAGTGCTGTTTCTGGCACCCAGGTTCAGAAGATGTATAGCTTCTTTAAAAAGGTGCCATCGTGAATCCAGAATGTTTTATTATTTTTAGTTGGGAGCAGTCTCCCTGAAATTTCACTATCAATAATGATATAATTATTTATATCAAGTAATGATACATTCAGGAGACCCTAACTTTTGTTTAATTTTTCTTTTCATGAAATCTATAGATGTATTGTTCAAATGTATGAAACATATTTAGGTGCTTCTGGGACTTTAGTGTTCATAAATATAAATATTATTTTTGTACTTTAATTTTATAAGTTTGAGATTTTAGAAGTGATGATAAAAAATTTGGAATTTTTAGAGCAATCATCAGTGTTTCAGGAAGCAACTACATTCAGTGTTCTGCCAAAAATGTTAATAGCTTTTTTCCTTTTCTAATCATAAAAGTAGTACAAACATTGTAAAAATTCAAATGAGAGAGACAGTTTATTTTAAAAAATCATCCATAACCTCACCACATAGAGAAAGCTGGTACAGTCAGTTCTGCTAAAATATGACATATGTGTTCTTAAAACTCGCAGTACTATAATAAGTAAGCTGATTAAAAGTAAATATGTACATTTATTTTAAAAAGTCTCAGATCAACTTTGTTAACCCTTGCCCCTCTGAACCCTGACACACCCTGTTCCTCAAAGATGCCATTTTACCAAAGTAAGGATTTTCCATTTATCTGTACTTCATCACTGTCCCCTGTTCATTCACCTCATACTATTTTTCACAATTTCTATCTTTGTAGCTTTGTGGTATGCTGAGAGTTACAGGCAGATGTAGGAGTAACAATGACATACCATCTTTTTGTTAAATATTTGGGGAAAAGTTTATCTCTAAAACAAAACATATATACATTTTTGTATGAATTTAAAAGTTACTCTTACTCCAAAGATAGTTTTCCTTTGGTAAAGGTTCCTCTGTCCTTCCAAGATTTTTGGTGAAAAAGTCAGAATGCAAGAATACAGCATTATGGATCCTAAATTCCCAGAAGGAGAATTTTATAAGTATTTTAAAGATATTATGCAATTTCTGACCTAAGACTTTGTATCAGTATACCACCCACCCCCCCACCCAACAGTATCTAAGTGTATGCATTTTTTCCATTAAGTCTGTAATGATGTAAAGAACTTTAATTGTAAACTTATGTAACAGAAGAAGCCAAATCCTACTAGCTTCATTAGGCAAACTCATCGACGTTATTATTCAATTGGACATTTAAATTGTATACTGCACTGACAGACCTCGTGTGTGTGTGTGTGTGTGTGTGTGTGTGTTTGTATGCAAATATACACATGTGTGCTTATGCAGGTTTTGGCTATGTTTTTATTTAAAGCAGGCGATATTGAGTCCATTGAGTTTACAAATATCAAGTAACTCAAATAAGCTTAGTTAAGTAAAGTCTAATTCTTTTGCAGCATCATGTTTTTCCCCTAGTAAGGACAATAATGAATGTTTGTGTTACTTTAAAATGTGTTCATTTTTATCTGATTCTAAAAACTTTCCTAGTGACATAAGCATTCTTCAGAACATCGTTTTCTGTGACATCTATGGATGTCTTATAGTTTATTTTAGTGAGCCTACATAGATATCCCATGGCACTGAATTTTATTGGCATTTTCCTTTCCTTTTATTCAGCTTGGCTCTGTAACATTTACTTTGTCAATTATAGTCATCTTAGTATTCACAGTCAATTCTACCACTGTGTGACTTTAATTGTATTTCGCTAAATTAAAGAGGCATTATAAAGTTGTTACCCTTTGATTTTTCAGTTTAATTTCATTTTTCTTTAATCTTCGGAGCACACGAGATTATCAATTAGCATAATAAAACAGTCAGTGTGGAATTTAGTAACTATATTGAATATTCTATAAAGTAGACTGATTTGTACAACACCAGAGTATGCAAAGAATGGTAAAATGCTTATTCTCTTACTACACCTTAAGAGTGTCCCCATATGTGTCTTAAACTCATAGTATATTGGACCATTACACAGGAAAACATTGTTAATGGGTGAATAATATTAATGCCTCACACTTTAGTAATACATTTTAATCCAAAGACCCTAAAGTGCTTCACACATGACAATTAATCAAGTCTTACTACATTACTCCAAGCCAGGTATTATTATCTGCTATTATAATTTAGATAAACTATCATTATAGTTAAGAAAGATGAAAGATTAAGTGACTTGTCAAAGATCACATATTAGTTCAATACCAGAGCAATATAACTCAGATTCCTGACTGCCGCTATTAACATTAAGCACAACCACCATGCATATTATCCAGAGAGCACAGCACTGTTCTTTTGAAACCACTTACTCTATGCCAACTTATTAAGAAGTTTAAGTGAACATGAATATAATGGCATTAGATCAGTATCCACATCCAATGCCAAATTTGGAGGCAAGTATGTGTGTAATTTTCTGAAAGATGGGAAAATGTTAAACACATGAGTTAGCATCATTTTTTTATTAGAAAATGTTGTAGTGCCTTTAAAATAGCGTTGAGCTATCTCCTTGTTCCTAGTAACTGCAAATGTGAGAACAATGGAAAATTGAAAGTGGTTTTCATTGATAGTGTAGTGGAGCTGTTACCAAAGTAGATGTTCTAGGATGGAGTCTTTTCACAAGACCATTGCTCAGATGTCATGATTGCTCTAAAATGTTTGCAACAAAGGACACTATTGATTTCTTTTATGATGTTTCTTTATAATTTGAGGGAATGGCAGGACTTGCAAGTCTCTTTTTTGCTTTTTCTTGTTTTCTCTCTATGAATGATTTTTTTTTTTTTCTGGTAAGGGTAGTTTTATTTGGTTGCGGTCTTTTGCTAGTAACTCTTCATTCAGTGCTGTAGATCCATTCCAATGTCCATTTAGTGAGAATCACTGGGAGCGATTTGTGCAATTGATTGGTGACATCGAGCACAGAATTGATGCTTCATTGCTTTGGGAGTCCTTCCTAGAGGAGACAGAATTGTCAAACAAAATGCAGGAGAGTATTTCATCTGGGTGAAACCAGATATCACAATAGTTAGAACTCAGCTTCTGAAAATCCTGCTTATTTTCTCTCTGCTTTTTGACACCAAGCCGCGCCTAACTCCCCTGCATACTAGAGTGGTTTATATTTGTATTCATCGTAGCTGTGCACTAAAACTACTGCAGATAATTTAGGTAATTGGCAAACCACAGGGGCACTTAGTCTGCTCACCTGCCTATTTTAGGTTGGCTCATCATCACTCTAATTGGCAGTGGGTAGTTACTGGTCCATTTGCCATGTATTATGACAAAAGATGCTAATGGGCCCCGGCAGTGGGTGGGTTGTACCTTTGCCCTGCTTCTGGCATGCAGAAAGCAATCCCACTGTTTTTGCATAGCAAGTAGCATGGCTGGACATTTTTCCTACATCAAAAAGAGCGTTTCCTTTTGAAAAATGACAACTTCCCCCGGCAAAGGCCTAATCTCAGAATTGACACGTATCCTTTCTCGCAGCCACCATATAGTACATTGTCCCTAAAAACAAGAGTACATCAGTCAAGGTAGTTTTCATCATTTTCACCACATTTTTATTATCAGAACTCCTCTGAAGCTTGAAATTGAAATCTGTTTCTTTCTTGACATTTTTCTCTATATTGGGCATGTAATTACGGGCCCAAACGAAGTTCAAGAGGAATGGATCAACAAAGCCCACAGCTAAGTACACTAAACTTTGATCTTGGAGGAAAATATGAATTCCAAGGTGGATTTGGACAGCTGTGCTATGAATGCCACAGTGATCAAATGTGGAATCAGAAGGAATATCCCATGGTTAGCTGACATTGTTTTTTTTTACATAAATGCAAGGAACATAAGCAGAAATTCAGTTCTCCTAGCACACAGGATAGTGGTTCTTAGCATTCTGAAGATAAGAACTCATTTGTAAAATAACAAAAAAGGTTCGCTCAGTGAATAATAATAGTGATTCGACCTACTGTCGATGGAGAATACGTTAGTATTACTTCAACAATTTTAAATAAAATATTTATTTTGTTAATTACAACAGCAACTACACTTGGGGAAAAAAATCAGTGTAAGAGAGACATCATTCCAAAGGCTGGGCTTTGCACACAAATATAGATTAGCAGATACATAATAATCACTCTGTGACCTATGATTTGAAAATTGCTGATGCAGAGCCTATGAAGAAAGGCCTAGTTTATTTTAGTGTTGTAGTGCGATTGTGATGATAAACATTTATCAGGTTAATAAAATGGATTTATGATATGATGACATTGTGTGAGATGCATTTGTAGGTGAGTTTACATTAATTCACTAAAAAAAATCAACCTAGAACTAAGAAAAAATAATTAATGTTTATTGATTAGAATGCTGTTAAATTATCTTTTATTTCCAACTGTTTGTCAGGTTGAATTAAAGTTACATGCAGTCATTAACATAAGTTGGTATGCTAAAGTTTTAAATAATGTGCTTGGATTTTAAACAACACGGAATTCATTCAGAACAGGTACTGCAGGCTCTGGCGATATTTTCACTCAATGATATTAGTAATTAGATCCAGGATTTTTCTAAAGCTTACCCGTTAGGAACATATGAATTATGCTTGCGTCTACAATTCCCCTGCTCTGGACATTGTTTTCTGCTTGATTATTAGCTGGAATATACCCAGACACTCTTCTATTCATCTTTTGTGCTTGAAGATGCCACTGCTAATGGGCATTATATTCTGTTAGTGTTTGAGAGAGAGCAAAGGTAGAGAAGTGGCTGACAGTAGTCTTTCTTCTCTGATGGTGGTGGTGGCTTTTTGTGTAGGGAGAAAGATTCAAGAAGCTTTAAACCTTTGTTGAAACTGGTTCAGTGAATCTCTGTGAAGAAGCACTGGTGATGGCCTGTCTGTCTGTCAGATGGTTTTCCTGTCATCTATGTAGAGGACATATTATTAGCTATGTTGTTCCTTGGGGTCTTATTGTATTTCTCAGAAGTGCTTGGCTGACGGTTAGGTCACCTCAGCCCCTCTGTGGAAGTCCTACCAGTCAGTCAGTCTCTGTTCCTGTCACAAATAGTACACCTATCCTAGCTTAATTGTATCCCAGAACTTCAGGATGGGTGGTTCATGGACCAAGATTTCTGAACCTTAGCACTATTGCATTTGAAAACAATTTTTTGTTAAGAAGGGCTGTCCTGGGTGTGAGTGGTAGGATGTTTAGCAGCATCTCTGGCCTCTGCCCACTAGGTGCCAGTAGCACCTCCTTGCTCTGGTTGCAACAAGCAAAAATGTTTCAAGATGTTGCCAGTGTCCTCTTGGGGACAAAATGATTTGACATTGAAAATATGCCCTGGGCTATCATGTGATGCTCAATATGGCCTATATATAATAGGATATCAAGAAGGTGGGAATGATGTTTATAATATGCCTAAAACATCTAATCAGAGAAACAGGACAGTTCTGCAGCCATTTTATAGGCCTTCAGTTTGAAGAAGATCCATGTGACACTGCCTCTAACCATTATCATTCTCTTTTTTGAAGGGGATAGCAAATGGTTACATAAATAATAAAGATGGATATACTGTGTGTGTATGTGTATGTGTATGTGTGTGTGTGTGTGTATAATTTTCCCAGTATGACTCTTTTGTAGGTAAATGTTCTCAAGCCAGATTTGAGAATGTTTGGTGCTAATATGTAAAGTCGTATAGAAGCAAATTGCCTATTTTATGGACTTGAAATTGAAAGGGATTTGTAAATGTTACCACACTGATTTCTTCAGCTGAGTTTGACCTTAGTAGATGTATAGGAACAAACTGTATTTCTTCTTTAGTCTTTTGGATAAAAGGAAAAGAGTGACCTAGTTAAAACAGAAAGCTTATTGTTATATTAATATAACACATTCCTCACATACCTTAGGAAGATATTGGAGTCACGGTCTGAACAACTGTTTGAAGTCATTCTCACATTTGTTCAATACATTCATTTAACAGATATTTATTGAGCACTTCTTCTGTGTCAGAACCACACAAGAGCTCAGTATCTTCCTCTCTTTCTCTTTCTCTCTCTCTCCTCTGCATGGTCACTTCAGTCTTCTCCCTCTATTCCTCAGGCCCAGTTTTATGAGCTTCCTGGCCAATATGCAGAAAATAAGGTGCCCATATAGCTGACAAGTTTTCCTCGTCTTCTGCCTAAGAAACTTCCTTCAGCTAAGGAGATCATCTCTTCATGCTATTCACAGAGTTTAAGAGAAGGGACTCTGACTATCCTAATTGGGTCAGGTGTTCACCCTGAGCTAACAGTTGTGCCCAGCAGGTACTATCCCGGGGAACAAACATGACTGCTGGGAGTCTTCCTCCACAGTCATATGAATCACTTTGGAGGGAGCAAGGTTCCCAGAGAAGAGGTTCCCAGAGTAACTCATCCTCAAAATCCCCAATTTGGAGCAAGATTTTAAGTGACAAAATGCAAAAGGTGCACATAATAACTGAAGCAAATAAGAGGAAGTTGGGTCCAGGCCATAGATGGAGAGTGTGTGTGGCTGCTCAGGGACATGGCTCCTCATCTTCAGTGATATCTAGAAAGTTAAAGAGAGCAGACACAGGTGGGATTAGTGTGACTAGATACGTACAAGCCACAGAAGTGGTTTAATTTCTCTCTAGTCCTTTAGAGATTTGGGAGATAGTTTGGGAATAATTCAGGAGTAAGTAAATAGTGATAGCAGCTGGGTGTGGTGGCTCTGCCTGTAATCTCAACACTTTTGGGAGGCTGAGGCAGGAGGATGGCTTGAGCTCAGGAGTTTGAGATCAGCCTGGGAACCATAAGGAGAACCTCTCTCTAACCAAAAAAAAAAAAAAAAAAAAAAAAAAAGGGAGAGAGGAGAGAGAAAAAGGAAAGAAAAAGAATCTGGCATGATGTTACGTGCCTGTACTCCCATCTCGTGAGTAGGCTGAGGTGGGAGGATTGCTTGAGTCCGGGAGGTCAAGGCATCAGTGAGCCATGATCACGCCACTACACTCCAACCCGGGTGACATAGCAAGAGCATAGAAGCGATTCACATAGACCAATTAATTTGTCATTATCAAGCTTTAGATATAAGAGATTGTTCAGGAGGCCCATGTGCTGGGAAATGATGAGAGAGGAGGATGTAGGGAGAATTTCCTCCTGCCTCAGCTCCTCGATACCCTTTCCTTTCACCTCCCCTGGGCACAACTAGTACAATCCTAAGAGATAAGCTTGTAAGGCTGATGGGGATGCCTTGCCATTTGTGACCACTATCGTTAACCTTAGACCTTTGACTCCTTCTAGACCTCCCATCTATACAATACTTGGGCATGACCAATATGTTGAGGGGAAGAGTATTAGAATCTTTGAAAAGTCAACACATAGTTGAAAAAAAACGCACCCACTTTATAATTTTATATTTGACAGAGACCTTGCTCAGGCCAAAACCAAAGCTTCCAACTTCTACCATGATTCATGAGATCTTGCATCTGGGAGGAACTCTGCATTGACTCAGTTGATGATGAAGTGGCATATTTTCCCCAGTTTTCCTTATGTTTCTATATTCTTCAGAAAACTACAAAGAGTGATTTGCATACCACGCCCTGGGAAATCAAAAATTCGATAGTATATTTATACAAAATACTCTCAAAATCCCCATCTAATTCATAGATTACTTATTAATTATTAATTAATTAATCAATGACTTGATATACTTAGGTAATACAGACTATGGGGTGAAAAGATAACCATGATGTTAGTTTCCTAGAGAAAGAGCAAGAATGCTTTCAGAGAAAGTCCAGCAACTCATCTGCTGTGGCATGGTTACCGGTGATGGTTAATACACATTCTCTGTTAATGGTGTAATGATACTCTTGGGCTTATTGCACATCCAAACATGATTAGTGATTTTTACTTTAAAATGACTGTACAGAATGCAACGTTTACTTGAGAGTAAATAACAGGAGTAAGCTAATTGAAAACTCAACTGCAATTGTAGCAATTGTTTAGAATTTGAATTTTTAAAAAGTTTAAATAAATTTTTATTTCTGGGAGAAATATTTTACCACTATCAGTGTACATTCATAATATGAAACACGCTGACTTTCAGTTGCTTTTATTATTGTTTTCAAATTCTCTCTATACAATGCAGAACTTCATTGTATACTCCGGGATAGAAGGCTTCTCTATGTCCTCCGCTGGTACAGCATTGCTTCTGTCTTGAAATATTTCCTTCTCTGTGTAATCCTCAGTATTTTCCACGAGAATAATAATAGAACCTAAGAGTTTTATTTTATATGTTGTGAGAATTAGACAATATATGTGTGTGGAACATGCTAGGAATTCAGTTATTGTTACTTATTTAAATAAAAAATTGGGATTTTTTTTCTTCACTCTTTTTTATCACTAGGCAAACTATAGATTTCCATTGGATTGACTGAAAACTTGTTAACAAAATGTTTTCTAAGCATTCCACCATTTTTCAAATTATCATATAATGAATCGAACCACATTTCTATTTTCCTAGCAGAAATATAGGGAAGGTCTTATTACAAAAATGTTTGGCATCATCAATAGAGTTTGGATCTACTTATAACTAAACAAATTTCACTATTGATCTGAAAAAAAGTTTGCCATGCTGCTAAGGCCGTTCATTAGGATAGAACTAACCATGTAAACATTGTTCATTGTTGAATTCTTTTTGTCTGATTGAAGTAGGGGGGAAATAGCATTTTTAAGTGACTCTAGTTTCCTTTAGTTTATATAATAAACATATCAAAAAATCTAGAATGTAATTGGAAGCTGGCATCCCAACAAATTTATTTATTTATTTATTTATTTTACTTTAAGTTCTAGGATATATATGTAGAGTGTGAAGGTTTGTTGTTACGGAGTTATACATTGTGCCATGGTGGGTTGCTGCACCTATCAACCCATCATCTAGGTTTTAAGCCCCACATGCATTAGGTATTTGTCCTAATGCTCTCTCTCCCATTTCCCTGCTATCCCTGACAGGCCCTGGTGTGTGATGTTCCCCTCCCTGTGTCAATGTGTTCTCATTGTTCAACTCCCACTTGTGAGTGAGAACATGCAGTGTTTCGTTTTCTGTTCTTTTGTTAGTCTGCTGAAGATGATGGTTTCCAGCTTCATCCATGTCCCTGCAAAGGACATGAAATCATCATTTTCTATGGCTACATGGTATTCCATGGTGTATATGTGCCACATATTCTTTATCCAGTCTATTATTGGTAGACATTTGGGTTGGTTCCAAGACTTTGCTATTGTGAATAGTGCCACAGTAAACACATGTGTGCATGTGTCTTTATAGTAGCATGATTTATAATCCTTTGGGTACATAGCCAATAATGGGAATAATGGGATTGCTGGGTCAAATGGTATTTCTATTTCTAGATCCTTGAGGAATCACCACACTGTTTTCCACAATGGTTGAACTAATTAACACTCACACCAACAGTGTAAAAGCATTCCTATTTCTCCGCATCCTCTCCAGCATCTGTTGTTTCTTGACTTTTTAATGATTGCCATTCTAACTGGTGTGAGATGGTATCTCACAGTGGTTTTGATTTGCATTTCCCTAATGACCAGTGATGATAAGCTTTTTTTCATATGTCTGTTGCCCATATAAATGTCTTCTTTTGGGTAGTGTCTGTTCATATCCTTCACCCACTTTTTGATGAGGTTGTTTGTTTTTTTCTTGTAAATTTGTTTAAGTTCCTTGTAGATTCTGGATATTAGCCCTTTGTCAGATGGGTGGATTGCAAAAATTTTCTCCCATTCTGTAGTTGCCTGTTCACTTGGATGATAGTTTCTTTTGCTGTGCACAAGCTCTTTAGTTTAATTATATCCCATTTGTCAATTTTGGCTTTTGTTGCAATTGCTTTTGATGTTTTAGTTATGAAGTCTTTACCCATGCCTATGTCCTGAATGGTATCGCCTAGGTTTTCTTCTAGAGTTTTTATGGTTTGGATACATTTTTAATCCTTTTGGAAACTTATTGCTTTTCACTTTATTGAGACACACACACACGCACACACACACATGTGCACATGGGTGGCTGAGGAACAAATGTTCCTAGCTAAAGTTGTAAGAAGAAAAGTTGTGCTAAGGAGAGAAATTCTGAATCATTTAGGATTCAGGTAATTCTTTTAACATTGCTTTGATAAGGGATATTGAGATACGATTGGATTGATATGGAAAAGTTATATGTTGATCTGGTGGTTGAGGGTTGTACTTGCTAAGAGGAATATAGACGTGCAGATATTGATATTCACTGTGTATGTGTGTTTTTGTTGTGTGTGTACGTGTGTGTGTGCGTGTATGTGTATGATATACTTAAAATTAACTTGCTATAGGTTAACAAAAAAAAAAGGTTTTGGAAACTTTCAGACCATTGAAATGAATTGCTGTTCATTAGGTCATCTGTGGTTAAAACAATGGATGGGTGAAATCATAGTCAACCTACATTCTGGAACATTCTAGATGAAGATTATAAAATACTTTGCTGAAAGCAATTGGGGTGAATTAAATTACATTTAGTTAAAATAATTGTTATGTGGGGAAATTTTGGGGAGAAACCAGTTTAATATGCATTGCATCAACACTGTTTTTAGAAGACATTGCATAGCAAGTATACATTCAGGGCTGATGGGAAGCAGAGAAGGGGGAATGAAAATGACATTTTTAACTATGCTTATTTGTCAGTTATTTGTACGTACAGCATTATAGTACTTGGATTTTGCTGAGAATGCAGCTTCCTTTTAGGTATACTACCTCATCATTTCCTAAACAGTCTTTACCAAGGAGCACTTTAAAAAGCATACTACATTGAGAAAACACCAAAAGGAGACATGTTCATTGGATTAGAGCAGATTATAAAAACTACAGGACAGATAAATCAGTTGCAGCAGAAATGGTAAAAATTTGATTCAGATATATACTTAAACATTATGTCAGAACAAAAGTTAACACATTAGAAAAGATACACTCCTATTAAAAAAATGATTAAAATAGCACAAAATGATTAAAAGAAACAAGTTGTTCCTAGAACAACTTCCAGATATTCTTTTTTTTTTTGAAACAGAATCTCGCTCTGTCACCCAGGCCAGGCTGGAGTGCAGTGGCACGGTCTTGGCTCACTGCAAGCTCTGCCTCCCAGACTCATAGTATTTCTTAAACACAGATTATCATGTAATAACAAAAACATTTGTAACTGTGCGTTTTAGTTTACTAGGGTGTCATAACAAAATAGCACAGGCCACATAGCTTAAAAGATAGAAATTTATTTTCTCACCATTTTGGAGACTGTAAGTCCATCATCAAGGTGTCAGCAGGTTTGTTTTCTCCGAGGCCTCTCTTCTTGGCTTGCGGGTGGCTACTTGCCTGCCGGGTCCCTCACATGGCCTTTCCTCTGTGTGTGCGAATCTGTAGTGGCTCTTCTTTTTTTAAGTACACCAGTCATACTGCATTTGGACAAGCTTGTCCAACCCACAGACTGTAAGCCGCATGTGCGCATGTGGCCCAGGATGGCTTCGAATGCGTCCCAACACAAATTCGTAAACTTTCTTAAACCATTATGAGATTTTTTTTTTTTTTTTTAAGCTCATTACCTGTCGTTGCTGTTAGTGTATTTTATGTGTGCCCCAAGTCAGTTCTTCCAGTGTGGTCCAGGGAAGCCAAAAGATTGGACACCCCTGGACTAGGACCTCACCCTTAGGACCTCATTTAACCTTAATCACCTTTTTAAAAGCCGTGTCTCTACATACAGTCACACTGGAGATTAGGACTTCAACATATAAGTTTTGGGGAAACACAGTTCAGTTCAGATCATTGTGTACTATTTGTTTCATGTTTATACTAGTAAAATAAAAAATTAAAAAACGTACCATCTGCACCTCTTAATATATCTCACAATTTGGGAAATGCTGTCTCTTAATATGTCTCCAATTTGGAAATAAAATGCTAGTTCTTGTTTTTTATTTTTTACTAATGGATTATAGTTGAGTCATAAATATTTCTATTTTTTTTTTCTTAAAATGCGATGGCTCTCATTTCTGCCAATATCTTTAGCCAGAAGACTTAATAAAAATAGTGTTATTGACATGTGTTTAGACAAATATTTTCTTGTGGAATTTTAAAAACTTTAAAAATTTCTGAATGTAAAGTCATTTATTTATGCAAATGAATCATCATAAATAAATAAACCAGTGAAGGAAAAATAAAATTCTCTATACATCTAAAATTTTACTTTGGTAGTAAGAACAATATTAAAATTAAAATTAAATTAGAAAACATTAGGATTATTTTTAAAAATGCCTCCAGAGTGTATCATATGATTAGCTTGGCTAAATATCCTATACTCTTTATATTTATAGCCCTCAACTTTCTTTTTTTGCCAAAAATTATAACTCTGAATAACCCTGAAATATAAAATTGTCTTCTGAGGAATGATAACTGGGAAAAATTATTGTAATTGTTGAGTTGTCTTTTCGAAATCTTGAAAAAATGTCAACTCTTACTCATTGCCTATGTTATATGTGTTAATTGTTGACTAAAGACACAATATTTAATTAACCACTTATTCTTTAATCATCCTGGACAAATATAATTTTTACTGCTATGGAATTTGTCTTTTTTTAAAATGCCTTACTCTTTCATCCAAGTTATTTTTTTTCTAAAATTAGACAAGCCGTTTTCTTAGAGTAATTTTTAATACTATGTCTAATTAAAGGTATAATTTAAATTAACCTGTAGAGATAGTTAGTAATGTCCACTTCATAAGCATTATTTCATTAGATAAACTATTTAATCAAAGACCAAATACATTATACCATCGGGGGGCTGAAATCTAGCTGAAAGAATTTGGGACAGAGTATTAGGAATTGTCAAAAGTGTAGAAGTCTAATTTTGATTTTTAAATAATATCAATATTATGCTACCCTTCATTTTTCAGTTTTCTTCATGTATTTTCTGGACTTACTGAGGAAGTTGATGCCAGAATTCAGTTCTGGTCAGAACAGACACCACCAAATTAATTACAGTTACCTCTGAACTCTTTACCCTTGACCCTGGTGGCAGAAACTGGTATGACTAGGTAAAAATAATTAAAGAGATTGTACTGAAGTTGTAACTAAATGCCTTTTAAAAAGAAAGAAAGTATGATATTGGCTGTGGGTTTGCCATAAATAGCTCTTATTATTTTGAGATTCTTTCCATCAATACCTAGTTTATTGAGAGTTTTTATCATAAAAGGCTGTTGAATTTTGTCGAAGGTCGTTTCTGTATCTATTGAGATAATCCTGTGGTTTTTGTCATTAGTTCTGTTGATATGATGGATTACACTTATTGATTTGCGTATGTTGAACCAGCCTTGCATCCCAGGGATGAAGCAAACTTGATTGTGGTGGACAAGCTTTTTGATGTGCTGCTGGATTCCATTTGCCAGTATTTTATTGAGGATTTTCACATTGATGTTCATCAGGGATATTGGTCTAAAATTCTCTTTTTTATTGTGTCTCTGTCAGGTTTTGGTATCAGGATGATGCTGGCTTCATAAAATGAGTTAGGGAGGATTCCATCTTTTTCTATTGATTGGAATAGTTTCAAAAAGAATTGTACCAGCTCTTCTTCGTACCTCTGGTAGAATTTGGCTGTGAATCCGTCTGGTCCTGGACTTTCTTTGTTTTGGTAGGGTATTAATTATTGCCTCAGTTTCAGAACCTGTTATTGGTCTATTCAGAGATTCTACTTCTTCCTGGTTTAGTCTTGGGAGGGTGTATATGTCCAGGAATGTATCAATTTCTTCTAGATTTTCTAATTTATTTGCATAGAGGTATTCATAGTATTCTCTGATGGTAGTTTGTATTTCTGTGGGATTAGTGGTGACATCCCCTTTACCATTTTTTTTTATTATGTCTATTTGATTATTCTCTCTTCTCTCTTTTCTTCTTTATTAGTCTTGCTAACGGTCTATCTATTTTGTTGATCATTTCAAAAAACCAGTTCCTGGATTAATTGATGTTTTGTAGGTGTTTTTGCGTCTCTATCACCTTCAGTTCTATTCTGATCTTAGTTGCTTCTTGTCTTCTGCTAGCTTTTGAATTTGTTTGTTTTTGCTTCTCTAGTTCTTTTAATTGTGATGTTAGGGTGTCGATTTTAGATCGTTCCTGCTTTCTCTTGTGGGTATTTAGTACTATAAATTTCCCTCTACATGTGTTCCATGAGATTCTGGTAAGTTGTGCCTATGTTCTCATTGGTTTCAGTAGAACAAATCTTACTGGTTTGGATAGAACAAATCTATCCTTCTGACAAAGGGCTAATTTCCAGAATCTACAGGTAACTTAAACAAATTTATAAGAAAAAACAAACAAAAATCAAAAAATGGGCAAAGGATATGAATAGGCAGTTCCCAAAGGAAGACATTTATGCAGCCAACAGACATATGAAAAAAGGCTTATCATCACTGGTCATTAGAGAAATGCAAATCAAAACCACTATGAGATGCCATGTCATGCCAGTTAGAATGATGATCATTAAAAAGTCAGGAAACAACAGATGCTGGTGAGGATGCGGAGAAATAGGAACACTTTTACACTGTTGATGGGAGTGTAAACTAGTTCAACCATTGTGGAAGACAGTGTGGTGATTCCTTAAGGATCTAGAAATAGAAATACCATTTGACCTAGCAATCCCATTATTGGCTATATACCCAAAGGATTATAAATCATTCTACTGTAAAAACACATGCACATGTATGTTTATTGTGGCACTATTCACAACAGCAAAGTCTTGGAACCAACCCAAATGTCCATCAATAATAGACTGATAAAGAGTATGTGGCACATATACACCATGGAATACTATATAGTCATAAAAAATGATGAGTTCATGTCCTTTGCAGGGACATGGATGAAGCTGGAAACTATCATCCTCAGCAAACTAACACAGGAACAGAAAACCAAACACTGCATGTTCTCACTCATAAATGGAGTTGAACAATGAGAACACATGGACACAGGGAGGGGAACATCACAAACTGAGGCCTGTAGAGTAGGTGGGGGGCTAGGGGAGGGATGACATTGAGAGAAATACCTAATGTAAATGACGAGTTGATGGGTGCAGCAAACCAACATGGCACATGTATACCTATGTAACAAACCTGAACTTTGTGCACATGTACCCCAGAGCTCAATGTATAAAAGAAAGACAAGAAAGAAAGAAAGAAAGAAAGAAAGAAAGAAAGAAAGAAAGAAAGTCATTTCTGACATATCAGAACACTGTATGGATGTGTTTAAATCACTATGGTTTGTAGTGTTCTTTAATTGTTAGACTGAGAAGAATCGTGCCAACAAGTTCAGCAAAGATGGAGTATACAATTAAATAAATTTATATTGTAATAAACTAATGAGGTACTATTATTCTAAAATAATGACTATATAGTTTTAAATAGAACATTATCTTTCATCAAAGCAATGAGAAACATTCTAAAACTCCCCTTTTCCTCTGTTCAAAGAAGGATCTAAGTCAGATAAATATTTTCAATTCCTATTAAAAAATCTAACTTATGGATTAAAAAATAATCTTTAGCCAATTTTAGTAGTTTAAAAAAATTATACACATAAAGCAGTTTTTAATTTGATATTTTATTTGAATCAAACAGTTGGTGAAAACATTTTTGTCCAATAGAATCGTATATGTTAGGAAGTATTGCTATAGTAGATCATATCGTATTAACTGCTTTCTAATTTCTAATAATAATTAGTCATAGTCAAGACTTACCTTGCACTTCTTAGGTATGGTATAGGGAGACAAATCCCTATGGGTCTCTCAAATTTCTGCATTGCCTGTGAGTGAAGCACTGATTTTTTTTTTTGTTCTGACGGTCTTTTCAGGATGATTGATAGTAAATAGGCTTGAAAAATAGACATAGTGTCTCCTTCCAGAGCAAAGCGCAGGCATATTTACTGCTCATTACGAAAGATTCGAGTTTCCTAAATTTAAAGTTGCTCTTCTGTAATGCAACCCACTGCTGGTGCCTTTTGGCCCTATTATTGTTGTCCTGTGGGAACTGGGGCTCGGGGAACTGTCATTAAAATGCAAATTCTCTGGCCAGTGTTACTGCTGTGAGTAATACATGGCCTCCCATCACTGACTTAAGAATCTTGTGTCTTTTACCAGCATCTATGTAACTGTGGCAAGCTAACTTGGAAGAAAATTAAAATTTCAGCCCCTTCATAGGTTTTGGCAGGAGACACTAGCTTCAATACTTTGAAAAATTCTTTTTATTTAACTCCTTAAGTACTCACACATTTTAGGGGAGCAGAAAACTTCTATTTCTGTAACACAACTTTGCATTTAAGTCCCCTACTCCAGTTTTACCCCCAAGAAAGTCAGATTAGCATATTCTTTCATTTCAGTTACTTTAGGTGCAAATGTGTTCATTTATGGATTCACTCCCTCCTTTACTTTTTTGCCCCAGTGTGACATCTCAGTTTCTAGATATTTAGTATAGCATTTTAGCATGGGAGGGTTAGGAAGGGGCTAAGCAGCAGGAGTCGCAGAATCTGGTCCTCAGTTGTTTGCATCTGTCCTTAAGGATATCCCCTGAGTATCTACAGCTCCATTTAATTTCAGTCTCTGGTTTATGCAGTATTCCTCTGTGGCATCTGCTTGTCAGTCCCCCAAGATACTGTCAGGTCTGTTGACACAAACTCTCTTACTCTCAACTTTTGTTCCCTTTCAGAGGGAACAGAAAATTTTGGCTGCTCTCCTAAGTGGTTTTGTGCAGCAGGAGACAATGAGAAAGCTGCCTCAGGCTCTCTCTACACCTGGCATTTCATGCAGTGTCTTTGTTGCTATTCAAAATTTCTGGACATAGTGACATGGAGAATTTCTGAGACAGTGCTCCTTACACCCTTTAAGATTCTCTGTACTTAGATGGTGGTCATATCACCTCCCACAACTTTCTGTTTATACAGGCTAACTCTTTATGGGAGCTTGGAGGACATTCATAGCTCCTTCTCTAAAAATTTTGCTTTCTTTAGAATATTTCTTTTGCTTTTCTAGCCATGGAAATTTTTACCAAATCTAAGATAAAAAACAGTCTAAAAACAACCTGACTCATATCATCATGAATTATTTCCAAGTTCATTATTTATGGTGAGTTTGGTTTTTGGTGCACCTTGATTAAGACTTTTTGATTTTAAACCTTTGCCTTGTTATCTCCTTTCTCTGAGTCTGTGCACAAATATAAACCTTGTCTCTCCCATGTGGCAATATAGGCTATTGCTGTCCTTCTGAACGTACTCATACCATTGAAGACTCTACCTTGTACCTCTACCAAAGTGTGAGCTTTCTGTAGACAGGGAGACATTATGTAGCTTTTTATTACCTGGAATATAGTAGCCACTCAATTGTTTATAAGGGAATAATAAGGATCAATAAATAATGTTCTATTGACTGATTGATCTTATCTATTAAAATGAAGTTGCATGGTTATGATTTGTAGGTCTTCAAAATGCTTGTGAGAACGGATTCATGGAAAATAATAGTAATTCAGTTCTATAAGATGATTGAAATCTCAGGGATTCTGTATGCTTATTATAAGTCTATTTTATAATAAAATTCATCTTATTTTGTAAAATAATATTTTCCATTTATGATTTTCATATTTATAGGTTTGAAATATTCTATGTGGGAGAATGAAAGGCGTACACTCTGAAGGCATAGAAATCAAATGTTTGATTATAAAAGACTTTAAACTAAATTTCTCATGCCTAGTTAATTCACAGGCTGATTAAAGAAAGAACATTTGTTTTTTGAAGTCTTCAGATCAACATGCCATGAAATGTTAAAGCAGAATAAATTGTCTATTTTCTAATGTGTCTTTATACAACAAAAAACCCATGGAAATAGACCTCAGAAACATTTTCTACTAAAGATTTGTGAGATAAAGAGTAGTCTTCCTAGATTGGACCAAACTCCTTTTCTTTCATTTGATCCTAAACTGCATCAGGAGAAATAGTTTTTGTATGCTTTGATTTTTCTGAGTATAAGAGGGAGAAGCTACTGTATTACAAATTGCCACTATTGTTCAGAGCCATCAGAGCAACCATATAGAACCCTTGATAAGAGCACTTGAAAGATTTTTTATAGCGATAACTGCAGAGGAGGAGGATGTAGTCCTTGGAGCGAATGTAAGGTGTTACAGTGGAGTGTTGTGGATTATTTAAAAATCTTCGTGAGAGTTATGGAATTGGTCTTAACTCTTAAATTACTTTCAGAATCGATCTTACAATGTCAGGTTTCATATATGTATTGATTGGCTTGGAAGATGATGCCACCAGGTTATTGATTATTTTTAAAAAGCCCAGGAAACTACAAATGACGTTAAAAAAAAAAAAAAAAAAGATTTTGATGCATGCTCACACTTACAAGGAGTAGCTAAACATTGGGTACTCATGGACATAAAGATGGCATCAATAGATACTGGGGACTACTAGAGTGGGGAGAAAGAGAGGTCAAGGGCTGAAAAACTAACTGTGGGGTACAATGCTCAAAAACTGGGTGAGCAGGCTGGGCGCAGTGGCTCAAGCCTGTAATCCCAGCACTTTGGGAGGCCGAGACGGGCGGATCACGAGGTCAGAAGATCGAGACCATCCTGGCTAGCACAGTGAAACCCCGTCTCTACTAAAAATACAAAAAACTAGCCGGGCGAGGTGGCGGGCGCCTGTAGTCCCAGCTACTCGGGAGGGTGAGGCAGGAGAATGGCGTGAACCCGGGAGGCGGAGCTTGCAGTGAGCTGAGATCCGGCCACTGTACTCCAGCCCGGGCGACAGAGCGAGACTCCGTCTCAAAAAAACAAAACAAAACAAAACAAAAAACTGGGTGAGCAGGAGGCGGTTCTTGCAGTGAGCGGAGATCCCGCCACTGCACTCCCGCCTGGGCGACGGAGTGAGACTCTGTCTCAAAAACAAAAACAAAAACAAAAACAAAAACAAAAACAAAACTGGGTGAGGAGAACGATCATACCCCAAACCTCAACATCATGCGATATATCTTTGTAACAAACCTGCACATGTACACCTGAGTCTAAAATAGAAGTTGAAATTATTTTGTAAAAAGATATTGAAAGCTACATATTAGGTCTTTAAAACTATGGGAAGATAATATTTCTCCAATATATTTCCAATCTTTGAATGGATATGTATTAGACTCTTCTATTATGTTAATAGACTATAGATTAAATAGGTTAAATAATTATGAATCTGAATGAATCTAACAATATATTCTTTGATACGGCATATATCAAATATATAAATAACAGTTAAAAATAAATAAGAACAGTAATGTGAAAAGACATCGATAAATGAAAAACAGTAATTGAAAGTTAAAAACATAACTATATCAAAATCTGAAAGGTCAAGCAGACAAAAAAGATTTTATTAGTATCAAATTTATGCATATATATCTATACTAGTATTCTTATTAATACAAATAACTTTATATCCAATTTAGAATATATGTACATTTTTGACCCCATGTTGAATTAACCATGTTTTTGGCTATAAAAAGGTTTCAATATGAATGAGCCAGCATCTCATGGATCATATTTTTCAGTTATAACTTAATAAAATTTAAAAATATCAACACTTTTAAATAATAGCAAGAAAGAGAAAAAAATTAAAAAGTAATTAACAACATTTTAGCTTTCTGTCAAGAAGCTAAAAAGTGTCACTAATTTGATAAAAGAGAAAACTATAAAGGAAACAATAAATTACTTATGCTTCAAAATCAATGGCAGTATTATTTTTCAGAACTTGTGAAGTAAAACAACAGTACTTAGAGACAAACTTACAGTTTACATTTGCAACTAAGAATAATTAAAGTAGAACTAAGCATTTAACCCATGTCACTAGAAAAAGAGCAACAGAGTAAACCTAAAGAAACTGGAAATAGGAAATGAAAATAAGAGCAAAACTGAGTGGAATTGAGAGTAAAAGTAACAACACCTAAATTATATGTACTGGAAAAGAAGAAAAACCTGTGAGGCATTTGAAGAACACACTCAACTCTATATTAATAAATTCTAAATTTAAATAAAGGGGATGCAGTTTTATAGGGAAAAAGATGAAAAGTGAATTTACTAATAGCCATTAAAAAGAAAATTGAAATAGTAATCAGAGCTCCTCAGCAACAAAACTTAAAAGAAACAAATAAAAAAAAATCCCCACAAATCAAAATTACACCCCTCACACTCACATCCACAGTTTTACAGGTATGCTGTACCAAAATTTAAAGAAAAAGACAGGTTGTTCTACAAAAGAGGAAAAAAAAAAAAAAAAAAAGAGAAAACTGGATAACTCATTTTGAGGACTAGTTAGTACAACCTCAGTTGTTAGAGAGAATCATAGTTTATAAAAAGAAAATTATAAGCCCACTTCACTTTATATATACACACAGAATCTTAAGTTAAATATTAGCTAAGTAAATCTAGAAGTGTGTGAAAAGACATATTGTCATAAAGCACTATTTATCCTGCAACTATGAGAATTGTTGAATCTTCACTAGATACCTAAAATTTTCATGTTTATGGCCTAATAAAATCACATGCTTATTTCAATAAATAGAGCAAATGTACTTAAAAAATTCAGCATGTCTTTATTGCGGCACTATTCACAATAGCAAAGACTTGGAATCAACCCAAATGTCCATCAGTGACAGACTGGATTAAGAAAATGTGGCACATATACATCATGGAATACTATGCAGCCATAAAAAAGGATGAGTTTGTGTCCTTTGTAGGGACATAGATGCAGCTGGAAACCATC
>NW_012110397.1:774936-785911 GCF_000951045.1 Mandrillus leucophaeus | reverse complement strand
GTTATACCTGATGTAAATGACGAGTGGATGGGTGCTGACGAGTTGATGGGTGCAGCACACCAACATGGCACAAGTATACATATGTAACAAACCTGCATGTTATGCATATGTACCCTAGAACTTAAAGTATAATAATAATTAAAAGAAAAAAATATATATATACAACAACTGTAGCACAAAACAGGAAAAAAAAATTCAGCATCTCTTTATGATAAATCTCTTAAAAAGAAATACAAAGAAACATCCTACACTATAGGGTCTATATGACAAAAAGCTTAGGTTAATATCATACTTAGCAGATAATTTAATTTTATATAATTCCATGTAAGACCAGAAATAGCATAGTGTTTTGAAGCCATGGGCTCTATTAAGCATCTTGCTGAGTATGTAAAAATTGCAGTCTTGTTTATTCACCTAAGCTATTTTTCAGTCTTGTTTATATAGGTGGAAATTTTGAAAAATGAAACAATGCCTTGCAAACGTAAATCACATAGTTCTGCAATGCACCTGATCTCCCTGCAGACAAAGTATAGTCTTCCCCACTGCTTGCTAAAAAAGTGGCAGCTTCACTAAACATAGGATTCCTTTCATTTCAAGCATCCTATTGTATGTGAAAGCTCCACCTGTCACTTATGACACCATCTGAGATTTGCAGTTTGGGGAACTGGTGTAATTACACTAATACTCCAGCTACTGCTATTGTTATGAATAATAAATTGCTTTGTCTCTGAAGCAGTACTGTTGCATCTTCTGTCAGCACCCATAAAAACTGTGGCAGGCTAGGTTGTTATCTTGCATTTGTGTGTGTGTGTGAAAGTTCTTTTACTTCTAGCTCTTTTCTGCCCAACTTATTTTGAGTAGGGTAAAATCTCAATGCACAAGAATGCTATCAGCTAGGATAGTTATTATTGAACCTAATACTGCAGGTACTGGCCAAAGATTAAAAAAGAAAAAGAAATAATAGTTATAAAAATTTGAAACAGTAACAAAAATGGTTTTTATTTACAGATGAAAATAACCTTCATAAGAGATTTATTTAAATGTATAGTCAACAATTAGAACTAATAAAAGAATACAGAAAAAGCTATTAGATTTATAAAAAATTAAGACTGTTCCTCTAAACCAAGAATAAATAGCAAAAAAGGTATAGAAAACTAAAAACATTTGTGAAAGAATGAAAACTATAAAGTACATGAGAAATAACCTAATAATAAATGGAAACCACAAAAAAACTAATATTATTTTTAAAGGAAATAAAAAAACAAATACTAAAGAAATTAAATAGAAAATACCCAAATGCTAAAGAAAATAAATAAAAATGAGAAAAAATAAAGTAATTTTAAAAAGTAAGTAAATGAAGAATTAAGCTACATTTATAGATGATATAAATGAAAAATGTAAAGATAATTTTTTCTAATTAATCTGCAAATGTAATGCCAGTCTAATCAACATCGCAGTAGAAATTTTTGAGAAAACTGACAAGCAGATTCAAAATTAGTAAAGTAAATTGCATGTTTATGATTAGTTAAGATTAAAGAGGGAGACACATGCTACCAAATATGAAGACATACTATGTAGACTGTTGAGAAGAAAATAGACTTATGTCCAAATGGTAACATTGTCTCAGAGCATGAAGGCACTACTAATTAGAGAGGGAGAGATCGCCTGTCACATAGATGGTACTGGACAAACTGATTAATTGTATGGGTAAAAATAAAGTGTAATTTCTGCCTGAGATCATAAGCAAAAGTCAGCCTTAACTTTCCAGATTAAGTACCTAGATGTGAAAGGTGAAGCTATAAACAAAATAGAAGGGAATATCTTTGTGGCCAGAGGATGGGAAAGAACATTTTACACGTGACAAAAGAGCACGAATCATAAGAAAAAATAAATCTGACAATATCAAAATTATTTTATTTAACAAAGGATACATACACAGAACCAAAGAATGGGTAACAAAATTATATCTAGAACATAAAAGAAATTCATCGATTAAGAAATAGACAATGGTTGTAAATTCACAGGAGATGAAACTTGAATAGTTAATAATAGCACGATAGAGATAGAGATATTTAACATTACTTATTATCAGAGAAATTCAAATGAATACCAAAAGTGGGATACCACTTTAAATTCACTGGAGTGGCTAACTGGAAAATCATGTAATTGCAAGCATGTCGGTTACATTATAAGGAACCAAATACCTGTCTAATATTAGTCCAAGCAACCAAGACATAAATATCTCACACAACGATGAGTGTAGAGGTAGGGTTGCTCTAGATTCATGCAGAAATTTAGCAATGCCATCAGGTCTTCTTTTTTTCTTTAGCTTTTTCTTATTTGTTTGGCTTTTCATCTTTAAGTGGTTGCTTTGTGGGGGATAAGATGGTTGTTTATGTTCTAGGCATCATATTCTATGGCAGCATTCAGAGAAAGAATGGGATGGAGTTGTTTAAAGAGGGTTAACTTTCATGCCCATCACTTTCTGCTGGAAAATAAAATATTTCCTAGACGAGTTCCTCTTGCATCTCATTGATCAGAAGCATGTTACATGACCAACGCTTAGCTGCAAGGATGATGGAAAATTGTGTATCTAGCAAAGAGAAATTGGCTTACACAAATTTGCTCCTAGAGCAAGCTCAATGTCAATGTAACAAAAATTAACAAAGACAAAGGATGGTGGGAGGACTTTGGAGAAGGCCATTAATAGCTCTGTCACTTTGACTGTTGTGACCATGAGAAGAAATGTATACACTTATATACTAATAGTGAGGGATATGCAAACCAGTGCAGACTTATAGGAGCTTAGCGAAATTCAGTCAATGTATAACCTCTGAGCCAGCAATGAGTATTAAATTGAGAAAAACAGTTAGTTTCCTATGGAACAAGTCCTGAGATAAAAAGAAAAAAAGAAAGCAAGTAAGCTGGTCTGGCAGCTGGAGATCTGGGCCCCAGTTTTTCTAATAACAGGGCATCATTGAGTGAGTTTTTGACCTCTCTGGGACGTGTTTGCTTCATTTGTAAAATGTGGTAAATGTATTAGGTTCACAGTTCTCAAACTACACCCTTAAGGAACACCGAAGTTTGATGAATTGGTCCAGGTTCTCTCCTGATAAAATAAAATTTTGGTGGTTTTTAACCTGACAATTATCTGAACTTCAAGTTTCCTCCAATCATTTTTTTTTTCTTTAACATTTTGTGACTGCTGTTATTTTTCTGCTACTGCATATTAGCAGATGACAAAACAAATTATACAAATAATAAAAAGTTCTGACATAATTAAAACCAGCTTATTATTTAATGAAAACGCGTGGCCTTCATGGTGATGTCATATTTTGGCATGCAACATTGACTTATTTTTTGTTAATAAAATTATCCCACATTTGTATGAGGACATTACATCTAAGCCTTTCATGGTGTTTCACAAAGAGCACCCCAAGTGTTAGGCATTTCCTTTTGAACAGGCTGGAGCCTACACTCTGAGATTCTTACAGTTATTTTTACCTTCATTAGTTTATCTTTTAATTATCCTATCAGAAGAGCAATATATATGTATAGAGCTTCTGACAAGGTTGAATAAATAATGAGCACTTGCCTTGGGGATGGAGATATTCTAAAACCAAATTAGTAGTATAGGACCTCATCTATACCCCTAGATAAAATTTAAATTGTTGAAAATTACTTCTTGCAGGTTACCACAAGCCTTTCTAACTTTTTTTTTAAAGTGAACCTTTTTAGAACCCATTTGTACATAACTTTTATAGCATACAGACGTATCTCATGTTACTGCACTTTGCTTTATTGCACTTCATGGATATTGCAGTTTCTACAAGTTGAAGGTTTGTGGAAATCCTGCATGGAGCAAGGCTATTGACACCATTTTCCCAAGAGCATATGCTCACTTTGTGTCTCTGCATCACATTTTGGTAATTCTCACAATATTTCAAGCTTTTAAATGATGATTTTTTTTTTTTACAGTAAGCTGAGATTAGTGACTTTTGATGCTGTTATTGTTAATTGTCTTGGGGCACCATGGATGGTACCCATACAAGATGTCAAACTTGATTGATAAATGTTGTGTATATTCTGACTGCTCCACCAACTGGCCATTCTCCCTTCTCTTTCTCTCTCTTGGGCTTCTCTATTCCCTGAGACACAACAATATAGAAATTAGGCTGATTAATAACCCTAAAATGGCCTCTCAGTGTTCAAATGAAAAGAGTCTCATGTCTCTCACTTCAACTCAGAAGATAGAAATGATTAAGCTTAGTGAAGGAGGCATGTCAAAAGCTGAGACAGGCCAAAAGTTAGGCTTCTGGCACCAAATGGTTCACCAAGTTGAAAATACAAAGGAAAATTTCTTGAAGGAAATTAAAAGTGATACTACAGTGAACACATGAGTAATAAGAAAGCAAATTGGACCTACTGATATGGAGAGAGTGGGAGTGGTATGGATAGAAGATTAAACCAGCAACAACCTTCACTTAAACCAAATCCTAATCCAGAGCGAGATCTTAACTATCTTTAATTCCGTGAAGACTGAGAGAGGTGAAGGAGCTGCAGGAAAAAAAAAAAAAAAAAAAAAAAGTTGAAACTAGAAAATGTTCGCCGGGCACGGTGACTTGTGCCTGTAATCCCAGCCAAGGTAGGCAGAGCACTTGAGGTCAAGAGTTCAAGACCAGCCTGGCTAAAAATACAAAAGTTAGCCAGGTGTGGTGGTGCAGGACTGTAATCCCAGCTACTCAGGAGACTGAGGCAGGAGGATCGCTTGAACCCAGGAGGCGGAAGTTGCAGTGAGCCGAGATCGTGCTACTTCACTCCAGTCTGGGTGACAGAGAAAGACTCTGTCTCAAAGAAAAAATAAAAAAAAAAGAAAGAAAATGTTGATCCATGAGATTTAAGAAAAGAAGTCATCTCTATAACATGAAAGTGCAAGGTGAAACATCAAATTTTGATGAAGAAGCTACAGCAAGTTATCCAGAATATCTAGCTAAGATAATTGATGAAGGTGGCTACACTAAACAGATTTTCAATGTAGAAAAATCAATCTTCTGCTGAAAGAAGATGCCACCTAGGACTTTCATAGCTAGAGAGAAGTCAATGCCTGGCTTAAAGCTTCAGAGGATAGTCTGACTCCCTTGTTAGTAACTAATAAAGCTGGTGTGTTGAAGTTGAAACCAATGCTCATTGACTATTCCAAAAGCCCTAGGGCCCTTAAGAATTATTATAAATCTACTCTGTCTGTGCTCTATAAATGAACAACAATGCATAGATGACAGCACATCTGTTTACAGTATGGTTTACTGAACATTTTAAGCTCACTGTTGAGACTTACTGCATAGAAAAAGAGACCTCTTTCAAAATACTACTATTCATTTTCAGTACACATGGTCACCCAAGAGCTCTGATGGAGATGTATAAGAAGATTAATGGTTTTATGCCTGCTAAGACAATAGCTATTCTGCACTCCATGGATTAGGGAGTAATTTTGACTTTCAGGTCTTATTATCTAAGACATTCTTTTCCTAGAGCTAAAGTTGCTATAGATAGTGATTCCGCTCATGGATCAATTTACAATAAAGTAAATTGAAAACCTTCTGGAAAGGATTCACCATTCTCAATGCCATTGAGAATATTCATGATTCATGGGAGGAGGTAAAAATATCACCATTAACATGAGTTGGAAAGAAATTGATTCCAACTATCATGGATGACTTTAAGAGGTTCGAGACTTCAGTGGAGAAAGTAACTGCAGATGTGTTGGAAATTATAAGGGAACCAGAATTAGAGGTAGAGCCTGAAGATGTGACTGAATTGCTACAATCTCATGGTACAATTTAAATTGATGAGGATTTGCTTCTTATGGATGAGCAAAGAAAATAGTTTTTTGAGATGGAATCTGCTTTTGTCACAATACTATGAACATTGTTGAGATGACATCAAAGGGTTTAGAATATTACAGAAACTTAATTGATAAAGCAGTGGCAGGGCTTGAGAAGATTGACTCCAATTTTGAAAGAAGTTCCACTGTGGGTAAAATGCAGCATAGCATGCTACAGAGAAATATTTTGTGAAAGGAAGAGTCAACTGATATGGAAGATTTTATTGATATATTATTTTTAAAAATTGTTATGGCCACCCCAGTCTTCAGCAATCACCAGTCTAATCAGTCAGCAGCCATCAGCATTGAGGCAAGAACCTCCATAAGCAAAAAGATTATGACTTGCTGAAGCCTCCTGGTATTGTTAGCATTTTTTAGGAACAAAGTATTTTAAAAATTAAGATAGGTGTATTTTTTTAGGGCATAATGCTATTGAACACTTAAAAGACTCCAGTATAGTTACACATAACTTTTATATGCAGCAGGAAACCAAAAAAATTGTGTGACGAGCTTTATTGAAATATGTGCTTTATTGTGGTGGTCTGGAACTGAAACCAAAACATGTCTGAGGAGTGCCTGTATAAAATTTATGCAGCTTACCCTAAACAATATATTAGTAAGTCCAACTAGTAAGGCGGTGGAGACCAATATCATTTCTTGCAACCCCTATTTAAAAAAAAAAAAAAAGACTCACCTTGCACTCTGACACAATAGTGTTAAGATTTCAGCCTTGGGATATTTTTTTCTTTTCTCTTCAGAAGCCATAATATGTTATGCTGACAATTTTGGCAGCTATCATAGTCTTAAATTCAATGTAGAAAAGCAAATATGTTTGTTTTATTAACAGGCGAACATGTTCTTCAAGTGAAATAGTTTATAACACACATGTAAACAATGTCTGTGGAGCTGCTGCTGTAGCCCTGAGAATGAGTGGGGAGGAAGCAGCCTCACTTCTTCTCCTTTTAGTGCTTTTTCCTGGACCCTCCCACTGTAAGTGAAAAAAATCATACACAAGCAATACAAGAAATGAGAAGATCGTGTTTCTCTCTGAAGAAAGGTTTTCCCAGATGCCTTTTGGGCAAAGACCATGAGAATGGCGCTCACTCCTCAGGGTGAAGGCTGTCCGTGGGGACTCCTGAGTGACAGTGTATGGCCATAATACCCGGAACTTGGGTTCAGAAAATCTCCTACAATGGTTTCCTCACACACACATAAGGACAACCATAGACTGCCTCTTCTTAAGTCAAACTAATTGCGAAGCTGAGAAGATTCTGGTTGCTTCCATTTTGGAGATAGTGGAGAAACAAGGAAATTAAGAAAACATTGAAGGGACTCTCTTTTTTTCTATGGAATAAAAATTTACATCTTTTTTCTCAAAGAGCTAAACAATTCTGAGGAAATTTATTTTACCCCATCCTGGCTAGAGTATTGCAAGGGGACTTACAGAGTCTTTTTATTGACCTGGAGTTTATGTTCAAACATATTCATGAGGTGTGATAATAGTCTTTAAAATTCCCCTGGATCATCTGAACTTAAATGTTACAGCTATAACATTGTTTACTTTTTAATATAACAGAATAATAAAAGGATTCCAGTACATTGCCACGTGTAGTCATCAGAGGGAGAGAGAGAAAATTTTCCATAATGAAAAACAGATTAGTCCTTCCTAATTGTGCACTAAATAAGCTGCTCTATCACGCTAATGAATTGGTACCTTGATGGTGTCTTGCATTAGAAATTTAATTTCAATGAGCATGTTTTCCAGTTATTAGAGACCATAGATGATGCTACTGTTTTCACTCTCCTGAGTTTAAAATTTGAAAGTACTGTGATTACCTTAAATCCTCCATCAAGGTGATTCTGGTTCCCCTTTTAAACTATAAGAAAATTCTCTACTATCCGAAGATGAAGTTTATCTCTAGTGCAAGTGACTCCCCTCAAATAACAAGGGCAAAGCCAAGATGTGGCTATATAAATGCCTCCATGATAGCTCTGTTTATAATTACAGCTGCCTCATGATTATTAACAGAAGAATGTTTGTCTGTAGAAATCATCCTGTTTTGCTTGCATAATTATTGGGTAATAATTCCATTTGTTCAACCTCATAAACAGGAACATAAACAGGCCTACATGTTCACGGCCTGGTTTGTAAGCTTGGAGCTGGATGGAGGCTTCCCTTCTGCTAGACTGGCAGGTGGACAGCCTGCTTCCTGTGTAACTTCCACAGCATATCATTGTGTAGAACTGCAAACCATTACAGAATCGAGATGAATTTCTGCTGGAATCTCAGCTTTGTTTTAAGATTCATTTTCCGTCTCACAAAGTAGAGATCTTAATTTGACAAGTGATACAATCTCTCCTGCAAAACTCAATATTAGATTCTTCCTCTTTCACCATCTTGGAAGGATCAAGTTAGAAATAAATTGTTTATCTAATGTGAAATATGGTGCCAGAGACAGGACCCCTCTTCCCTGCAATAATACCTTGACAAGGTGTTATATAGGACAAATCATGCACCCACCTATACATTTTTAGCTAGGAATGAGTTGAATAAAACCATTCTTCATTTGTTGCTGTTGGGAAATTAGTGTAATGCATTTCCTGTGCTAGGTTTTTGTTTGTTTGTTTGTTTGTTTTTGAGACGGAGTTTCGCTCTTGTTGCCTAGGCTGGAGTGCAATGGTGTGATCTGCGATCTTGGCTCGCTGCAACCTCTGCCCCCCAGGTTCAAGTGATTCTCCTGCCTCAGCCTCCCAAGTAGCTGGGATTACAGGCACCTGTCACCAGCCTGGATAACTTTTGTATTTTTAGTAGAGATAGGGTTTCATCATGTTGGCCAGGCTGGTCTCAAACTCCTGATTTCAGGTGATCTGCCCGCCTCTGCCTCCCAAAGAGCTGGGATTACAGGCGTGAGCCACCATACCCATTCTTTTGCTAGTCTTATGATAAAGATTAGTGCTTTGAATTAAAAAAAGGCCATAAAAGGTGATTAAGAGCTTTAAAATATTTTTAGCAGACTTCAAATTAAACAATTACCTGTGATGTACAAATGTAACTTATATGCTAAGTAGAGATCACTTCATTTGTGGTTGAACTTTACTTCTTTTAATTATGAAAATGTGCTTCTTGGAGAGGTGGGAATGACCTTTTCCTAACACTTTTAATTTATCCTCTGCCTGGAGGAGAGAAAAATACTTTAGATAAACCATCTGGAAAACTTCTAATTTGTTCTATGAAAAAATAAACATTCTGCTCAGCAGAAATAACCCAACTGGCAAGAGTCTTCTTTCCATTTGAATTATTTCTTACCTACCCTTTATTATTGTTGTAAATTAAATCTTTGCATCTAAACTCAACACCACACAAAATAGAGGACAGTATTTGCCCTGCCTTTCTGTAAAATGTTTTAGAATTAGTTTAAAGATGTAGAGATATCTGTATGTGTATGGCCAAAACAACATACAGACTAATGAAAAATGTGTGAATTATGTGGCTGTTTACTCTTTTTGTACTCACAGATTTTAATATAAGGTCCCCTTCTTTGAATATATAGTATGATAAGACAAATTTTGGTGAGGAAACTCCTTGGTGCTAGATACAACTTAAAAATGTAAACACATTTTAAGAAATGTCAAATTTCTCAGAGAGTCTATTGTTATTATTCATTGTGTGCTTTCTTTGTTCCTGGCCCTATGCTAAGTTTCTTACATGATCTAATGAGGAAGGTCCTAGTGTTATCCCCATTTTACAGATAAACACAGTTAAAGAGAGACTGACTTGGACCAACAAAATTGTGGGATCAATAAGTTCTACAGTTTGGATTTGAACTAAGGAATTCTGTTCTCACAGTATGCGTTGAACTCATATACCATTCTAAGCTTTTATATAAATAGCAGGTTGGCCTTAGAAATAGAAAAATGCACTCAGCCAACCAATACTGTTTTACACTATACAGTTTTAATCCGGAAATGCTTTATATTTAGACTTTAGCTATTGTATATGGTCAATGTGTGTAATGTATATAAAATGGTATTAATATGTATAGGTGGTAGCTTATCACCATTTAAGAAGTGAAAATAAAATAAAATAAAACAAAACATAATAACTAATGTGCAGGAATTTAGGAGCCATGGAGGTCAGCATGGGAGCAGCAAACTGGTTTAAGTGGGGGGGTGGTTTACTGCTAACATTGTAATCAGAATCTTGCCCCAGTGACCAGTCTCCTGAGGTTGAATGGATTGAGCTGGGAGGAGATAGCTGTCACTTAAGCACTCTCAAATGAGTCCTCTCCTTTTCCTCCTCGCTAGCACACCTTATTCCTATAGTCTGTTATTTATTTCTGTAATTAACTCAAAAGTCTCTTTTCTGGCCTCCCTTACTCTGGTTTTCTACATTTCTGTTCTTTAATTCACCAATCCATTCTCCACATTGCTGCTAGAATGTGTTCTATAAAATTCAAATCTGTTTCTCTCATTTTTCTATTTGAAATTCTTCAATTGCCTCTTATTGCCTTCAGGATAAAACCCAAACTCCCTAGTCCGACACACAAGGCCTTTCATGTTTGGTAGCTATAAATATCCAAGTTACAGACTCTGATGTGCAAAAATATAACTTGCTTTATTTCAGTAACTCAATTTGACTTTCCAGTTCTTAGAACTCGGTCTGCAAAATGGCAGACAATTTAATGTAGATATTTTTTAGATTTCTCTGTCCAATTCACCTATTTTTCAGTCAGTTCAGGTTTAAAGTTCAATCATAATCAGAATGTCTCCTATATTTATTTTCCCCACCCACATCAGTTAGTAGAATATTCAAGAGGCAGCAGGGTGAGTGCGGTAGAGGACACCTGTGTGTCAGTTGTAATCCAAATGGATTCCAGGCTGCCTTTGCTACAGATAGTGACTCCACTCCCATCTTGATTCCTGTAACTGGTGGCTAAACCTCCTTAGATCCCAACTGGAAATGGTTTACTCCGCAATCTACTGTAGAGTGCCTTTATTTTGGCTGTGGTGTCCTTTGGGAAGTCCCAGAAAGCCTTTAATGATTAGGCTGGTGCAAAAGTAATTGTTACCTGCCCAAATGTTCATCAATCAACA
>NW_012110397.1:764137-774875 GCF_000951045.1 Mandrillus leucophaeus | reverse complement strand
CATGGACAATGTCTCCAGCCTCTGTTTTCTCCCAGTGCCTTAGTGGATGAGGTTGCTGGAGAAATGAATAAAACACTATATATTTTATCATATATATATAATGGAATACTACTCAGCCATAAAAAGGAATGTATTAATGGCATTCACAGCAACCTGGATTGAATTGGAGACTATTATTCTAAGTGAAGTAACTCAGGAATGGAAAACCAAACATCATATCATCTCACTCATAGTGGGAGCTAAGCTATGAGATTGCAAAGCCATAATAATGATACAGTGTTCTTTGGGGACTCAGGTGGAATGGGTGGGAAGCCGGTGAGGGATAAAAGGCTACAAACTGGGTTCAGTGTATACTGCTGGGGAGATGGGTGCACCAAAATCTCACAAATCATCACTAAAGAACTTATGTAATCAAATACCACCTCTTCCTTAAAAACCTATGGAAATAAAAAAATAAAAAAAAATTTGCAGTTTTTGCTATCACTTTTAATGGCACCAACCTATTTTTTAAAAATTTTTTATCATCTTTGGGGGCGATGGGAAACTCATTCTCTGTTTACTTCATCTAGGAGAAGTTAGAGACATTGGCAGTACTCTCTCTAATCCTTTTCTTCCTGGACCCTTCACACCATCCTCTCTATACCCCTCCCCACACGCTTGTTGTCAAGGAGTACTTTGGTGATGTGGAGCTCAAGAAGCAGAGAAATAGTACTCTGAATTCAGATTCTGCTAAACCTCAAAATAACTCTATCATGTTCCTACGTGGTGCATGGTTATCTCCGAGTAGGGCAAAGAGTTTGTGGATCCTACAGTATACAAAACTCACCTCCTCTTCAAACTTGTTGTCTTTCCAGAGTGGAGGATTTTCCTGTTCTTGGTGGGAGGGCCAAGAAAAAACTCGATGGCATCTTTTTTCAAACATATTGTTTATACCATACTCATAATTATTTGAGGTTGGTAGATGAGAATCTGGTTCATTTGTTCTCTGGGCGAACATTTCCTTCTGGGTAAATTGGTCTTTGTGTTTTGAGTTGGAGATGCTGCTTGGATAGAGCTAGAAGAAGAATTGGAGTGAACCCACAAATGAATATTCCGGATTATCATTCTGTCATACGTTCACCTCCTGCTTACTTTTTTTTTAGTTGGATTTGTTTTCATAATCTATCTTGCAATAAACACACACACACATCCCCTGGCTAACCTTTCATTTTATTTTTTGGGACAAAGTCTTACTCTGTCACCCAGGCTAGAGTGCAGTGGCGCAATGTTGGCTCATTGCAACCTCTGCCTCCTGGGTTCAAGCTGTTCTCCTGCCTCAGCCTCCCGAGTAGCTGGGGTTACAGGTGCCCGCCACCACAGCTGGCTAATTTTTGTATTTTTAATAGGAATGAGGTTTCACCATGTTGGCCAGGCTAGTTTTGAAATCCTGAGCTCGGGTGATCTACCCACCTCAGCCTCCCAAAGTGCTGAGATTACAGGCGTGGGCCACCACATCTGGCCCACCTGACTAACTTTTGATAATCTATTAATATTCAGTGAAGTGATCATCATGAGACTTGTGAAATTTGAATTTCTTCCCTAATTGCCCAGCCCACAACAGCCAAGTTTGGTGAACTTCCTGTTGTTTTCATAAAGCTTGTGTTTCTCTTCATGATAACACTGGAATGTATTAAAGTCATTTCCTTATTTGTGTTTTTCTCACCAGACTGTGAACCCTTTTATTTTAAGAACTCTTACTTTATCTCTGGTAAACCCAATAATCTCAAGCCCCTATATCTGGCACAACTACTGACATTTAATAGCTTTTAGCATAAGTTGACTCGATGAATGATTAAATGATGTGTAAATTTAGAACCTAAATAATTCAGAATAATGTAGGGAAATGGTTTTCAGATAATTTTTGCTTGTGCAATCCCTGAAAGAATGTTGAACATTATTTAACTCTGTATATTTTTAAGTTGATATTTTAAAATGTTCATTATAAGATTAGATAATTTTAAAGAGTATAATTGTCAGAAAGCACTAAATATTTAAATTTAAATGTGTTATTTTAAGTGCATTGAATGGAATGCAAATATCGGACTGATTTGGTATCTTTCACTATTCATTTAAACAATACATGAACAAGTGCTTCTTAAATAGTTGGAATTTTTGTATCTTTTCTTTTTCTCCTTGAAGTTACATTTTAATTTTAATTCCTCTGCAGTTTTTTTTCTAAAGTAATATCTTACCATGCTTGCATGTTATTATGGATCATTTATTATTTTCCTCTGTATCAAAAATATGTAGATTGAAAATTTAATTGTTTATTAATTTCTTGCAAGCATTATATCTTCAGTGTTTTTTAAAAAGCTCATTTGTGTTACTGTAACAATTAGTAGTAGTATACACTTGGTGAAAGCAAAATAGATAAGAAATGTTTATAATAAACGTAAGAGATAAATGTATTGAGAAGGCATCTTTTAATAAAAACATTTGGAGCATGGTTTTATGGTGCTTCTACTAAAGGAACTGCAAATTATTTCTTTGTTTGACACTTCAAAGGTTTTTGATTCATGGTAAAATGGCAACTGACTAAAGGGTTCACATTATTACAGAGAGAAGGGTAATTGCAAAAGGGGAAGTGGGAAAGGATAAATTGAGGGTGGTACTTTCTCACAGAGATAAGTTACTAGACAAAAAGCAGATGAAATTTGAGGATCTGAAAAGTCATCTCCTGAAATCAGTTTTCAGGTTCCCATCAGAAAATTTTTGATGCAGGTAACATCAAAAATTTTGATGCACCCGAGTTAACACCTGAACCTGGATTAAGAAGATGTTGGTATTGTTTAGTAAATAGAAATTACAGATAAAGTTTTAAGAGCTAGAATATGTTTGTTTTTAAATAATGTGAAATAAAATAAAGGTTCTATTTCCCTGTAGATGTTTCAAACAATAAAGTTAATGAATCAAAAAGGATTACTTAGTATCAACACATGGATTCCATGCCAACTAGTAATCAAACATATACCACAAAGCAGTACTTTATTCTCTTGAGTAAGGACATTTTCACCTTGCTTACCATTATTTTTTGCTAGGAAATTTCCTTTGAAAAGATCACATTAAGTACACTTAAACCTAATTAAATAATAAAAATCTCAGAAGTAGTGGAATTTAATAAATAAGTTGCCTAAATTGAGGTTCAAGTTACATGTAAATGTATGCACTGAATATTAAATATTTTCATCTGAAATTTTTAAATAACAGAAAATAGTTTTTTTCTACTTTCACCATTTTTCCCCACCCTGAACAATATGGTTTTGTATGTATATTTGTTCTGTTTTCCACCAGCTACCGTAAATGTATGGAGATGATGTCAATGAAATACTGGATTGGATATTAAGAATGTGAATTTGTATACAAATTAAAATATAACATATTGATGTGATTTTACGTGTATATTTTATTTATAAAACGTTTGTGTACTCTTATAATTCTGCTTTACAATTTTTCTACTTTTAGTTGAATACATTCTTACATACTACTGTAACTTTCTTATTCCCTTCCCTACCTTATCCCACTTAAGTCAGCATTATTTTAACCCTGACTCTTATGGTAAAATGACTAAGATAATCCCGGTACAATTATTTTTACAATGCATGTAGTCTTCTGTTGATCTAAGTACTCTCAGACCCCACCAGAAAAATGCTAAATCTAGGCATTGCCCTTACTGTGTAAAAGAGAAAGTAAAGGGCATGAGGAATAAGAACATTTCATCCTTCAATGATTCACTACTGTTATCCTCTAAAGGGCTACGTCTTCTAGATATCACGATACTTGAATGTGTTCACCTCTAGGATAGAGCAGATTCTATATAGGCTGAATTTTTAAAAGATATCAATAAATGGACCAATCCATGGGGATCTAAGAAGGAAAGATGATGTATGAATGAGAAGTCAATAAAGACTGAAAAAATTCTCCTGAATATTACCTTATCAGGAAACCCTGACTCACAGGGCGTCTAATTTGCACTCCATAGAGAGCAATCCCTGATTCTCAACCCTTCTGACACTCGCAGTCCAGGTGAATCCATAGTCAAAACCAAGGACATGCCAGCAATTTCGATTTGGTCTCTGGTCTCACTGGTCGACAGGCAAGAGGTAAGAGGACTGAGCATTGCCAAATTCACATTATCTGGTGAAGGGGGAAAGAGGGTATATTAAGTGGTTCTTGCATTTCTGTAAAGACATACCTGAGGCTGGATAATTTATAAATAAAATAAGTGTAATTGGCTCAAGGTTCTGCAGACTGTATAGTACACATGGTGGCATCTGCTTCTGTGGAGGCCTCAGGAAGCTTCTCCAGAAGTCAGAGTGGGAACAGGTGTGTCTCACATGGCAGGAGCAGAAATAGGGGTGTCAGAGGATGATGCCAAACACTTTTAAAGGACCAGAGCTCTTGTGAACCCAGAGCGAGCTCACTTACCACTAAGGTGATGGCCCAAACCATTCATGAGGGATCTAGCCCCATGATCCAAACACCTCCTACCAAGCTCCACCTCCAGCATCGAGGATAACATTTCAACATGAGATTTGAGTGGGCACAAATATCAACACTATATCAGAGGGAATGAAATTTTAAAATCTCCAGTGAGGGTTCATAAAGAATATATTTAGTTATAATATCACATGTGATTGCCTTCACGAATACAAATGCTGTAAATCCTATATACACACTGAGGATGCTTTCGCATTATAGTCTAGAAGTTTTTTCCCATTGTAATCATTTTTTCCTAGGGAGAAATATTTTATGAATTGTAAAAAATGGATTTTAAAATTAATTGTAGTGAGAAAAACAAATTACATATTGAGAACTGTCTATTGTATGTGTGTGTGTGTTGTGTACTTCTATACATACATATATATATATAAAAGATACATAAATTTATGTATATTTAAATTGAAGATGACTTGTGGACAAAATAAGGGCACATTTAGATTCTGTAAGCATTGCTACTCTACCTTCTAATTTGCTGCTACTTTTCTATACCTTGCAGACAGGCCTCTTGCATGTATTTATAGAGGGCTCTGCTTCTACCAATAATCAAAGGATGATTTGAGGTCATAGACAAAAGAATCACAGATCATTAAGTATAACACTTTATTGATTAGGACAGGGTCATGCTGCCATTTGTCTGAGAAGAGAAGATAGTACACAATGTGAATAGCCAGGGAGATGCCACACACTTAGAGGACTTCTAGAGAGGACATAGTGGGTAGGTGTGGTGTTGATTAATGATTGCCAAGTCAGGTCTCTTCTCTATTCTTCCTGGGCACATGGCTGAACATCCACCCTTGTAGCCAGCTGAACATGAGAAAAAGTGAAAGTGTAACTTTTAAGTCACTTGTCTAAAAGGAAATCCCTTTCCTTGGACTTCTTCTATTTTCTTTTCCCTTGATTTGGAACATAGAGGTGTCCATATTCAACCTCAACTCTGCAAATGAGGACAGGGTCCTGGGAATAGGGGGCCCACAAGATGAAAGAAACTTGAGTTCCTGAATGAATTTATGGCCTGGAATTTCTACATACTTTTAAGCAAGATAAAAAATATGTATTATTCAATGTAAGGTGACTGTATTTTTTGATGTTTGGTGACCAGTATCTTCACTACTATAAACAGGCTCAGGATGAGTCCATGATGAAGAAGAAAACCTCAGGGTAATGTGATTTTATGTAGTTATATCTACTACCCCAGGCTTGGATCTTTCAGATGAAAGAAAAATAGACACAGCAAAAAACAGACAGGGCTGTCTCCAGAAGAGATGAACATATTTAGAGAAAAGGTTGAAAGTCAAAGGAATGTGTAGAGTATACAAGGGGGACTGGTAAGTAACTTTATGGTAAAGATGGGAGAAACTGAGCTGAGGCCCTAGAATATTGTGCTCCTCAAACTTGAGGGTACAACAGAATCACTGGGAGGGCTTGCTAAAACAAAATTGCCTGTCAAAACTGGAAATTATTGCTTAGGCAGATTTTGAGGGGTTGACTTGTTTAATGGGCTGTTTCTGCCAACAACTCTGAAATTTATATTTCAGTATTTACAAGATGAACTTTTTCTATCATTCTTGGTCTGACAATCATATTATGTGTCTTGGTCACTAGAGTTTGACACTACTCCACTTTGTCACTGTAATTTTAAAATTTCTTTAAAGATAACTTTTTAAATGATATCTAAACATATGTCCATGTGAAATATGCACTTATTAAATGCCTTAGAAATACTGTTATTTAATTAAAATTAATTCATATTATATTCAATAGAGAGATTAAAAGTTATAACACTCTGACAGTGAAAATCTGATGCCACAGGCTAATCACTGGTTTTTTTTTGTGTGTGTGTGTGTTTTTTTAATAGCTATGACACAATATGTACTTGGACTCAGGTTCAGAAATTACCAAACTGTCATAACTGACCCAAAGATGCTTCCATAAACATCTTGTTTTTGCAACCATGAAAACTCTATTTTCTTTTTGTTTATTCCCCATTTTATTTACCTGAACATTTATTGTACTTTGTTGATTATTTCAAGATTGTCCATCTTGCCTAATAGACTGCTAGAAACCATAAATAATAGATCATGTATGTTGTATTCATCATGATATTCTCAATGCCTTTCATAGTGCTTGGCTCACAGGAGGTCAAACATTTGCTAAATGAATAAACTATTAGATGAATGAATGAGGAATGAATTAATAAGTAGGGAATTAACTAATATTAGGCATATATACATTTGTGTGTTACATGTGTATGTATATTACATGCATATATGTACACACACATACCACTTTGGACAGCACTGTTTCTTACAAATTTTACTGGGTTTTAACTGAAATTAGAAATTTTGTTTCCCTATTAACATATATATGTAATATATATATATGATATATATATACACACACACATATGGACAATGATAATCTTAGCTCATACTTCCTTCGCCCGATTACCATTGCTAAGTAGTTCCATTTCTTTATATCCAGTTACTTATAAGGTTTACATAACCATTAGCTCTTTTAGTCTTGCAAGCTTGGGACACTTCCTTTATGTGCAGTGTTTTGACCCTGCTGAAAGATTTTTCTGTTGGTTTTTGTCCTTGAATGGGACTATTCGGAATATGTCCTTTTGCCTTTTAGTTTTGGTTAAGCATGAGTCTATTCTTTTGTAGTTATTTTTGCCTTTTTTTTTTTTTTTGGTTATAATAATGTTTCAGAAGCTTCTGTTCTTTTTCAAAAACCATTTGATCATGAGGGAATTGGAATGTTACATTTAAAAAAATTGAACACCTCATCTTGAGGAATGAAAAGCTTTGAAAGGGAGGTATCCAATGTCCTTGCATTTAGACTAGAGCTGAGTCTGAGGTGACTTGAAAGCTGAGACATCAAAAGTATACAATTTAGCTGAGGTTTCTCAAACTAATCTTCAAGACACCTAAAATGCAAACTTTGCTCATCTGCCTCCTTTCAGTTCCAATATCTTGTTCAATTTCTGCAACACAAGAACGAAGGTTTTATGGGAAATTGTTAGTTAATTGAACCATGTTTATTGTAAGAATGAAGGGACAAACAAATGGTAACAAAATTTGTGACAATTTTAGCATTTTTAATTTCTTCCTTATACGTAAATTTAAGTAATTTATTTTCAATATACGTTTTCTTTGAATTATCAGATACTTAGTATGTTTAATTTTTTTACCCAACGTATACTAGACAACCTGATGGCCTACAAGAGTGTTTAAATAATTATTTACACATCTAACCTTTTTATTTTAATTGACAACAGAGTATTTACAGAACTTTGTTCAAGAAATCTAATATACTATGTTTTTACATCTTACCTCTCTTTTGTTTTTAGTATAAAGGTTTTCCAGTATGAATGTATAATCGCATATCCTTTCTTCTAAAAAAAAAATAAATTTCCATTGGGTGAATGATATATGTTCATTGCAAAGCTGGTCTGAAAGAAAATATTAATGTATTTCTTCAACAAAAACATGTTTATATTAATAATACTGTTTAATCTTTTTTCCAATCAGAATGGTCAGTTTTATGTTTTATTTTTTTTAATCAACTTTGCAGATCTTACTCTGAACTTTATTAGTTTCTGAATGTCAGAAATAACTCTTTCCTTTGTCATTATGTTAAAGTTATTCATTCCCGGAAATGACACTGAAGTTTCTGATTTTATGGGAAGCATCTTTAGATGCTCTCTTTTAATTTTCAATTGAGTATATTGTTTATATCACTTTTTCCCACCTTTTAAACAACAGATATTTTTAAGCAACTGCTATTTTCTAGTGAAGTTATAAACACTTTGAAGCAATTCTTATAAATTGCCAGCAAAATATATGTACATGCAATTATAAAAGTATAGATTGCATTTGGAAAAATGAAATAAAGCATTAAAATCATACAAATGGATTACTTTTAGTGACTGTGATGGTTAATACGAAGTGTCAACTTTATTGGATTGAAGGATGCAAAATGTCGTTCCTGGATATATCTGCGAGAGTGCTGCCAGAGGAGATTAACATTTAAGTCAGCGGGCAGGATGTGGTGGCTCATGTCTGTAATCCCAGCACTTTGGGAGGCCGAGACTGGTGGATCACATGAAGCCAGGAGTTCGAGGCCAACCCGGCCAACATGGTGAAACCTCATCTCTACTGAAAATACAAACATGTAGTCCCAGCTACTCGGGAGGCTGAGGCAGGAGAATCACTTGAACCTGGGAGGCAGAGATTGCAGTGACCCGACATCACTGCACTCCAGTCTGGGCGGAAGAGTGAGACTCTGTCTCAAAACAAAACAAAACAAAACACACACACACACACACAAAACATTTGAATCAGTGGACTGGGAGAGGCAGAACCACCCTCAATCTGGGTGGGCACCATAGAGTTGGCTGCCAGTGAAGCTAGAAAAAGCAGGCAGAAGAAGGTATAATGAGCAGACTTGCTGAGTCTTCTGGCCTTCATCTTTCTCCCATGCTGGATACTTTCTGCCCTGGAACATCAGATTCCAAGTTTTCTGGGTTTTGAACTCTTGGTCTTACACCAGTGGTTTGCCAGGGACTCTCAGGCCTTTGACCGCAGACCGAAGGTTGCACTGTGGGCTTGCCTAGTTTTGAGATTTTGGAACTTAGATTGAGTCACTACTGGCTTCCTTTCTTCTCAGCTTGCAGACAGCCTGAGACTTCATCCTGTGATCATGTGAGTCAGTGTTCCTTAATGAACTCCCTTTTGGCTGGGTGTGGTGGCTCACGCCTGTAATCCCAGCACTTTGGGAGGCTGAAGTGGGCAGATTGCCTGATGTCAGGAGTTTGGGACCAGCCTGGTCAACCTGGTGAAACCCCATCTCTACTAAAAATAAACATAAAAATAAAAATAAAAGTAAAGAATAGCTGGCGTGGTGGTGGGCACCTGTAATCCCAGCTACTTGGGAGGCTGAGGCAGAGGAATTGCTAGAACAAGCAAGGCAGAGATTGCAGTGAGCCAAGATCTCACCACTACAACTTGGGCAACAGAGCGAGGCTCTGTCTTAAAAAACAAACAAACAAAAATGTTCACTTTTACATATACAATATCCTATTAGTTCTGTCCCTCTGGGAGAATCCTGACAGTGACCTAGAAGTAGGGAATGATGTAGACAAGTATGCTTCAGTAATGTTCAGAGAATTCAGTAGGTCATTTTGGTGCAGTGTGGTGGAGTCCAAGTAGAGTGACAATCGTACTGAGTTGTAAGTGGCACATATTGCAATTTAAGGCTGCTGAAGTGATAGAGATTTGCTGGGTGGTGGCACCAGGGAAGTGAAAGCTTTGTGTCTGGATTGGGAGTGAAGTCCATTGTCTTTGTGGATGTTCACTAGTTTACTATGGGTTTTTGCCCAAGTGCTGGGTTACTTATGAATAGGAGAAACTTCCTGGGCTTTAGCAGAGAGCAGATCCTTCAGGCATGAGAGCTGAACATAGCTACCAAAGGTTGAGAAATGATGGGAGGTACGGGAGTTCTGACCTAGTTGGAGTGGAAAGACCTCACCGAAGATTCAGGCATTTGGTTGAGACTTTAAGAAGGCCTAGCCTTACGGGTAAGGAGCCATGTCCTAGAGTAGCAGCCACACTGTAAGAGTAAGAACCAAACTTAACTAGAACTACTCTAACAAAGAATAAATTCAAGCAATCCAGGTGTCCAGGGTTCTTCCATTTGTATCTCTTTCTTTAGTGCCTGACTGTCAAGGTCAGCATGCTTATCTTGATCAAGCAGCTGGAAGGGGAAAAATAGGAGGATCACACCTGGGAGATTTTTAAGAGCCAGGCGTAGAAGTCTACATTATTTCTGTTCATATTTCGTTACCTAGAACTCAGGCACAAGCCCATGCCAAACTCCATGGGAAACTGGGAAATGTGATTTGACTCTAAGGCTATAAGAAATGGAATTAAATTTGGTGTATAATTAGCCAATCTCTGAAACAGTTACAATGCACATTGAAGCGGAGAGGGCCAGTGAGGAAGAGAGAGGAGCTGGAAAGTTTCCACTGTTGTGAAAACAAAACTCACTTCAAATCTTCATCTGTTTCTATATCTGGAAAAGGACACATCCTGCTCAAGAATAACTGTTCAACCCTTTCTCTACCATCCTCAGGGAGAAAATTTCTAAGATTGCATGAACTTACATCGAGTGATCTTTTTTTTTTTTTTTTTTTTTT
>NW_012110397.1:759532-764087 GCF_000951045.1 Mandrillus leucophaeus | reverse complement strand
TTTTTTAGACAGAGTCTTGCTCTGGCACCAGGCTGGAGTGCAGTGGCACGATCTTGGCTCACTGCAACCCCCACCTCCTGAGTTCAAGTGATTCTCCAGCCTCAGCCTCCCGAGTGGCTGGGATTACAAGCATGCGCCACCACACCCAGCTAATTTTTGTATTTTAAAGTAGACACAGGGTTTCACCATGTTGGCCAGGATGGTCTCAATCTCCTGACCTTGTGATCCACCCACCTCAGCCTCCCAAAGTGCTGGGATTATAGGCATGAGCCACCACGCTTGGCCAAGTGATCTTACTCTGGACATCGCTGTACTGGCTCCGGAAAGTTCATTTTCTTGGAGCCAGGGTCCAACTGCTTTGGTTTAGGGTTGCTGCAAGTCCACACAGATGTAGCTAAAAGGGGCTCCTGTAGACTCTCAGTGCCTGCTATCAGCAAGAGGTGGCTGAGAACCTAAAACTTTGCCTTTCCTTTGAGGTCAAATAAGTGCCTAAGTCCTTACTCATCCAAGCTCACAATAAGTCATATATAGAACTCCACGAAATTAATGGCCAGATGTGTGTGGTCACTGAGAGTTTGGTTTATGGATTTATATGAATGATTCAAAATGAATAATATGCATATCTATGGGAAATAAATGTAAAAAGTTATGAAACATCAGTAGATTTTCAAAAAATTATCAGATGCATTTATTGCTAAACAACTTGATATACCCTCTCTTCTGCTTTGCTCAAATTGGCACAGGAGTAAGGTAGGGGATGGTAAATAAGAGGAAGAGAGAAAGAAGATATAGAAGATGGAAATCAAAATGTCAGAGCAGGCAGTGTAAAGGGTAGAGACAGCCATCCTAGGTAAGTTCCGAAAAATCTTCCTTTTGTCTTTGTTAATGGCAATGATCCCATTTGTGTGGAACACTAGAGTGTATTTAGATTAAGTGTTCTCTTCAGCTTGATTCCTAAGCTCATCAAGATCCTAAGAGCAGAGAACTGAATGATGCTGGGGAGCTTATCCTGAGCTTTGAAGAGATTATCCCCCAAGTTCCCTGGCAGGCCTGCAGAAGGTGACCTGCCTGTTATCTCAGAACACTCCATACAGTGGAGATCATCAACACCATTATGGCCCTTACCGCCTGTAAATGCCTTTAAGCAGCTTTAGATAGAAGATATATGAAGAGGCCTGGAACAGAAAATTTCATCACCACGATTTCTCTGCTGGGCCCTTGTTTAGAAACATTGCTCACATCTTTGGGTTTGACAGGAAAACAGCAGCTGTTTTCTGATCATTTGGCCATCTGTTCTTTATTGCTTATATTATTAACATTTACAAGGGATAATTAGTATTTTAAAGTGACTAAGATGATTGATCAAGAAACACCCAACTATCTTTACCATGATGCCTGGCTTAAAAATGTCAAAGGTAGCAGCCGTTACTTAATATATTAGCTCACTCTGAAATTGCAGTATCGTCCACCTGATCAAATTCTCTCACTTTAATACTCAAGAAGCTCTATCTATCTATCTATCTATCTATCTATCTATCTATCTATCTATCTATCTATCTATATGTTTTAAAGCTCACTCTATTTAGTCCAATTTAATTTCTTTATGGTAAGTCCACCTAAAGTATCTCTGACTGTTCCAGTCTATAACAACCTCTTTATCACTAAAAAGGTATTTTGAAATCCATCTAATATTTTAAAATGTATTATTATTAATTATTTTATTTTACTTGTTTTTATATTCATTATTAGCTCATTTCATGAGTCTGATATCTTAATAATGTGCTTCTGTAAGGCTAGGAATGTATTTTATAATTTTACCCACTCATATCATCACATCATTAAAATATTGAGTAATGGCTGGCCCTGGGTAGATATATTCTAAATGTGTAAGAACAGACAACTGTAGCATGGGCCAATTCTAAATAATAAAATGATGGCAGAGATTCTACTCTTGAATTTGAAGGATGTAAATTGTTAAAATTGCCAGTTTATGCAACTGACAGTTATTGAAAGCCTACCAGGTACAGTCATCTTGCCTGAATTACTATAATACCCCTCAACTTCTCTTTATGCCTTCAGCCTTTTCTTCTGCAATTCATTCTCCACACCACAACTAGAGTGAGTAAGACTTCTATAATGCCAATTCATTCATGTTTTTGCCTTGACTATAATCTTCCAATAGTTCCCCATTTATTTCAAGATAAAGTGAAACTTCCTGGCATGACATTCAAAGTTTATGATGATCTGGCTCCTGTAGGTCTCCCTGCCCCTGCCATATTTTCTTTTCTTTTTAAATTTTACTTTAAGTTCCAAGATACATGTGCAGAATGTGCATGTTTGTTACACAGGTATACGTATGCATGGTGGTGTGCTGCATCTATTGACCTGTCTTCTAAATTTCCTCCCTCACCCCCACCCTGCAACAGGCCCTGGTGTGTGTTGTTCTCCTCCTCTGTGTCCACGTGTTCTCATTGTTCAACTCCCATTTATAAATGAGAATATGTGGTGTTTGGTTTCCTGTTCCTGTGTTAGTTTGCTGAGGATGATGGTTTCCAGCTTTATCCATGTCCCTGCAAAGGACATGATCTCATTCCTTTTTATGGCTGTATAGTATTCCATGGTGTGTATGTACAACATTTCCTTTATCCAGTATATAATTGATGAACATTGGGGTTCGTTCCACGACTTTGCTATTGTAAATAGTGCTGCAATAAACATACCTGTGCATGTGTCTTAATAGTCGAATTATTTATATTCCTTTGAATATATTCCCAGTAATGGAATTGCTGGCACAAATGATATTTCTGCTTTTAGATCCTTGAGGCAGCACTATACTGTCTTCCACAATGATTGAACTACTTTACATTCCCACCACAGTATAAAAGTGTTCCTATTTCTCCACAGCCTTGCCAGCATCTATTGTATCTTGACTTTTTAATAATCGCCATTCTAACTGGTATGAGGTAGTATCTCATTGTGGTATTGATTTGCATTTCTCTAATGATCAGTGATGTTGAGGTTTTTTTCATATGTTTGTAGGCCACATAAATGTCTTCTTCTGAGAAGCATATGTTCGTATTCATTGCCCACTTTTTTGATGGTGTTGTTTGTTTTTTTCTCATACATTTGTTTAAGTTTCTTGTAAATCATGTATATTAGACCTGTATCAGATAGGTAGATTGCAAAAATTTTCTCCCATTCTGTAGGTTGCCTGTTCACTCTGATGATAGTTTCTTTTGCTTTGCAGAAGCTCTTTAGTTAAATTAGATCCTATTTGTCAATTTTGGCTTTTGTTGCAATTGCCTTTGGCATTTTTGTCATGAATTCTTTGCAAATGCCTATGTCCTAAATGGTATTGCCTAGGTTTTCTTCTAGGGTCTTTATGGTTTTGGGTTTTACATTTAAGTCTTTAATCTATCTTGAGTTAATTTTTTGTACAAGGTTTAAGAAAGGGGTCCAGTTTTAGTTTTCTGCAAATAGCTAGCCAGTTTTCCCAGCATCATTTATTGATAGGAGATCCTTTCCCCATTGCTTGTTTTTGTCATGTTTGTTGAAGATCAGATGGTTGTAGATATGTGGTGTTATTTCTGAGGCCTCTGTTCTGTTTCATTGGTCTATATGTCTCTTTTGGTACCAGTATCATGCTGTTTTGGTTACTGTAGCCTTGTAGTATAGTTTGAAGTCAGGTAGCATGATGACTCCAGCTTTCTTCTTTCCTTTTAAGATGGCTTGGGCTCTACGGGGTCTTCTTTGATTCCATATGAAATTTAAAGTAGTTTTCCCTAATTCTCTGAAGACGGTCAATGGTAGTTTGACAGGAATAGTATTGGATCTATAAACTACTTTGGTCAGTGTGGTCATTTTTATGATATTGATTCTTCCCATCCATGAGGATGGAATGTTTTTTCATATGTTTGTGTCCTCTGTTATTTCCTTGAGCAGTGGTTTGTAGTTCTCCTTGAAGGGGTCCTTCACATCCCTTGTAAGTTGGATTCCTAGGTATTTTATTCTCTTTGAAGCAATCGTGAATGGAAGTTCATTCATGATTTGGCTCTCTGCTTGTCTATTGTTGGTGTGAAATAATGCTTGTGATTTTGGCACATTGATTTTGTATTCTGGACTTTGCTGAAGTTGCTTATCAGCTTAAGGAGTTTTTTGGCTGAGACAATAGAGTTTTCTAAATATAGCATCATGTCGTCTGCAAACAAAGACAATCTGACTTCTTCTCTTCCTATTTGAATGCTCGTTATTTATTTATCTTGACTCATTGCCCTTACCAGAACTTCCAATACTATGTTGAATAGGAGTGGTGAGAGCGGGCATCCTTGTCTTGTACTGGTTTTCAAAAGGAATGCTTCCAGCTTTTGCTCATTCAGTATGATATTGGCTGTGGCTTTGTCATAAATAGCTTTTATTGTTTTGAGATATTTCCATCAATACCTAGTTTATTGAGAGTTTTTTACATGAATGGAAGTTAAATTTTATCAAAGGCCTTTTCTGCATCTATTGAGATAATCATGTGGTTTTTGTCTTTGGTTCTGTTTATGTGATGAAT
>NW_012110397.1:753518-755022 GCF_000951045.1 Mandrillus leucophaeus | reverse complement strand
GGGTAAAATTCAACTATTTTATTTATTTATTATACTTTAAGGTCTGGCATACATGTGCAGAACATGCAGTTTTCTTATATAGGTATACATGTGCCATGATAATTTTCTGCACCCATCAACCTGTCATCTACATTAGGTATTTATACTTATGCTATCCCTCCCCTTGTCCCCCATCCCCCGGCAGGCCCCTATGTGTGATGTTCCCCTCCCTGTGCCCATATATTCTCATTGTTCAACTCCCACTTATGAGTGAGAACATATGGTGTTTGGTTTTCTGTTCCTGTGTTAGTTTGCTGAGAATGATGGTTTCCAGCTTCATCCCTGCCCCTGCAAAGGACATGAACTCCTTCTTTTTTTATGGATGCATAGTCTTCCATAATGTATATGTGCCACATTTTCTTTAGTCTATCATTGACGGGCATTTGGGTTAATTCCAAGTGTTTACTTATGTGAAGAGTGATACAATAAACATACGTGTGCATGTGTCTTTTTAGTAGAATGATTTATAATCCTCTGAGTATATACCCAGGAATGAGATTGCTGGATCAAATGTTATTTCTGCTTCTAGATCCTTGAGGAATTGCCACACTGTCTTCCAAAATGGTTGAACTAATTCACTCTCCCACCAACAGTGTAAAAGTGATACTATTTCTCCACATCCTCTGCATCATCTGTTGTTTCCTGACTTTTTAATAATCACCATTCTAACTGGCATGAGATGGTGTCTGATTATAGTTTTGATTTGCATTTCTCTAATGACCAGTGATTATGAGCTTTTTCTCATGTATTTGTTGGCCGTATGAATGCCTTCTTTTGTTCATAGGTCTGTTCATATCCTTCACCCACTCTTTTATGGGGTTGTTTGCTATTTTCTTGTCAATTTGTTTAAGTTCCTTGTAGATTCTGGATATTAACTCTTTGTCAGATGGATAAATTGCAAATTTTTTTCCCACTCTGTAGGTTTCCTGTTCACTCAATGATAGTTTCTTTTGCTGTGCAGAATCTCTTATTTTATTTAAATCCTATTTGTCAACTTTGGCTTTTGCTTTTGGTGTTTTAGTCATGAGGTGTTTGCCCATTCCCGTATCCTGAATGGTATTGCCTAGGTTTTCCTCTAGGTTTTTTTTATGGTTTTAGATCTTACATTTAAGTCTTTAATTCATCTTGGGTTAACTTTTGTATAAGGTATAAGGAAGGAGTCCAGTTTCAGTTTTCTGCATATGGGTAGTCAATTTTCACAACACCATTCATTCAATAGGGAATCCTTTCCCAATTGCTTGTTTTTGTCAGGTTTGTAAAAAATCAGATGTGTGGTGTTATTTCTCAGACCTCTGTTCTGTTCCATTGGTCTATATGTCTGTTTTGGTATTGGCACCATGCTGTTTTGGTTACTGTAGCCTTGTAGTATAGTTTGAAGTCAGGTAGCATGATAACTCCAGCTTTCTTCTTTTTAATTAGGATTGACTTGGCTATATGAGTTTTTTTTTTGTTTGTTTGTTTGTTT
>NW_012110397.1:752704-753468 GCF_000951045.1 Mandrillus leucophaeus | reverse complement strand
ATTTTATCAAAGGCCTTTTCTGCATCTATTGAGATAATCATGTGGTTTTTGTCTTTGGTTCTGTTTATGTGATGAATTACATTTATTGATTTGCATATGTTAAACCAGCCTTGCCTCCCAGGATGAAGCTGATTTGATAGTGGATAGTGGATGGTGGATAAGTTTTTTGATGTGCTGCTGGATTCGGTTTGCCTTTTATTGAGGATTTATGCATCAATGTTCATTATGGATGTTGGCCTGAAGTTATGTTTTTTTGTTGTGTCTCTGCTAGGTTTTGGTGTCAGTATGATGCTGGCTTCACAAAATGAGTTAGGGAGGAGTCCCTCCTTTTCAACTGTCTGTAATATTTTCAGAAGGAATGGTACTAGCTCCTCTTTGTAACTCTGGTAGAATCTCATCTTGAATCATAGTTCCCATAATCCCCATGTGTCATGGAAGGGACCTAGTGGGAAGTAAGTGAATCATGGGGGCAGTTACCTCCATGCTGTTATCATGATAGTGACTGAGTCCACAAGAGATCTGATGGTTTTATACTGGACTTTTCCTCCCTTCACTTGGTACTTCTCCTTCTTCTCCTTGCTGCCAACATGTGAAAAAGGACGTGTTTGCTTCATGTTCCACCATGACTGTGAGTTTCCTGGGGCCTCACTGGCGGTGCTGAACTGTAAGCCAATTAAACCTCTTTCTTTTATAAATTATAGTCTTTAGTATGTCTTTATTAGCAATATGATAGCAGACTAATACAATACTGTATCTCACATATA
>NW_012110397.1:749943-751469 GCF_000951045.1 Mandrillus leucophaeus | reverse complement strand
ATGACCATTTTCATGATGTTGATTCTTTCTATCCATGAGCATTGGATGTTTTCTCATTTGTTTGTGTCTTCTCTTATTTCCTTGAGCAGTGGTTTTTGGTTCTATATGAAATTTAAAGTAGTTTTTTTCTAATTCTGTGATAAAGTCAATGGTAGCTAGATGGGAATAACATTGAATCTATAAATTACTTTCGGTAATATGGCCATTTTCATGATGTTGATTCTTCCTATCCATGAGCATTGGATGTTTTCTCATTTGTTTGTGTCTTCTCTTATTTCCTTGAGCAATGGCTTGTAGTCTTCCTTGAAGAGGTCCTTCACATCCCTTGTAAGTTGTATTTCTAGGCATTTTATTCTCTTTGTAGCAATTGTGAATGGGAAGTCACTCATGATTTGACTCTGTCTATTTTTTTGTGTACAGAAACACTTGCAATTTTTGCACATTGATTTTGTATCCTGAGATGTTGCTGAAGTTGCTTATCAGCTTAAGAAATATTTTGACTGGGACAATGGGGTTTTCTAAATATACAATCATGTCATCTGCAAACAGAGACAATTTGACTTTCTCTCTTCCTATTCCAATGCCCTTTATTTCTTTCTCTTGCCTCATTGCCCTGGCCAGAACTTCCAATACTGTGTTGAATAGGAGTGATGAGAGAGGGCATCCTTGTCCTGTGCCAGTTTTCAAATGCAGTGCTTCCACCTTTTGCCCATTCAGTATGATATTGTCTATTAGTTTTTATAAATAGCTCTTATTATTTTGAGATACGTTCCCTCAATACCTATTTTATTGAGTGTTTTTAGCATGAAGGGGTGTTGAATTTTACGAACGCCTTTTCTGTATCTATTGAGATAATTATGTGATTTTTGACATTGATTCTGTTTATGTGATGGATTATATTTATTGATTTGCATATGTTGAGCCAGCCTTGCATCCTAGGAATGAATCTGACTTGATTGTGGTGGATAAGCTTTTTACTGTGCTGCTGGATTTGTTTTGCCTGCATTTTATTGAGGATTTTCACATCGATGTTCCTCAGGATTATTGACCTGATATTTGTTGTTGTTGTTGTTGTGTCTCTGCCAGGTTTTGGTATCTGGATGATGCTGGCCTCACAAAATGAGTTAGGGAGGAGTCCCTCTTTTCCTGTTGTTTGAAATGGTTTCAGAGGAATGGTACCAGCTCCTCTTTCTATGTCTAGTAGAATTTGGCTGTGAATTTGTCTGGTCCTGCGCTTTTTTTGGTTGGTAGGCTATTAATTACTGCCTCAATTTCAGAACTTGTTATTGGTCTATTTAGGGATTTGACTTCTCCCTGGTTTAGCTTTCAGAGGGTGTGTGTGTCCAGGAATTTATCCATTTCTTATATATTTTCTAGTTTATTTGTATAGAGGTGTTTATAGTATTCTCTGATGGTAGTTTGTATTTCTGCGGGGTCAGTGGTGATATCCCCTTTATCATTTTTTATTGTGTCTATTTGATTCTTCTAACTTTTCTTCTTTATTATTCTGGCTAGTGGTCTATCTA
>NW_012110397.1:748461-749893 GCF_000951045.1 Mandrillus leucophaeus | reverse complement strand
GGGGTCAGTGGTGATATCCCCTTTATCATTTTTTATTGTGTCTATTTGATTCTTCTAACTTTTCTTCTTTATTATTCTGGCTAGTGGTCTATCTATTTTGTTAATCTTTTCAAAAAACCAACTCCTGGATTCATTGATGTTTTGAAGGGTTTCTTGTGTCTCTATATCCTTCAGTTCTGCTCTGATCATAGTTATTTCTTGTCTTCTGCTAGCTTTTGAATTTGTTTGCTGTTGCTTCTCTAGTTCTTTTAATTGCGATGTTAGGGTGTCGATTTTAGATTTTTCCTGCTTTCTCCTGTGGACATTTAGTGCTACAAAATTTCCTCTAAACACTGTTAGCTGTGTCCCAGAGATTCTGGCACGTTGTGTCTTTGTTCTCATTGGTTTCAAAGAACTTACTTATTTCGGCCTTACTTTCATTATTTACCCCATAGTTTTTCAGGAGCAGGTTGTTCAGTTGCCATGTAATTATGTGGTTTTGAGTGAGTTTGTTAATCTTGAGTTCTAATTTGATTACACTGTGGTCTGAAAGACTGTTTGTTATAATTTACATTCTTTTGCATTGCTGAGGAGTGTTGTACTTCCAGTTTTATTCTAAAACTGACTACACAAAATAAGTTTTAGGATAAGTGCCCAGCACCACATGGTGCTGAGAAGAACGTATGTTCTGTTCATTTGTGGTGGAGAGTACTGTAGAGGTCTATTAGGTCTGCTTGGACCAGAGCTGAGTTCACGTCCTGAATATCTTTGTTAATTTTCTGTCTCGTTGATCTGTCTAATACTGATAGTGGGGTGTTAAAGCCTCCCACTATTATTGTGTGGGAGTTTAAGTCTCTTTGCAGGTCGTCTTTTTGATCTTTGTTGGCTTGAAGTCTGTTTTATCAGAGAATAGGTTTGCAACACCTGCTTTTTTTTGCTTTCCATTTTCTTGGTAAATCTTCCTCCATCCCTTTATTTTCAGCCTCGTTGTGTCTTTGCATGTGAGATCGGTCTCCTAAATACAGCACACTAAGGGGTCTTGACTCTTTATCCAATTTGCCAGTCTGTGTCTTTTAATTGGGGCTTTTAGTCCATTTACATTTAAGGTAATATTGTTGTGTGAATTTGATCCTGTCATTATTATGCTAGCTGGTTATTTTGTCCATTAGTTGATTCAGTTTTTTCATATAGTTGGTGGTGTTTACATTTTGGTATGTTTTTGCAGTGGTTGGTACTGGTTTTTACTTTCCATATTTAGTGCTTCCTTCAGGAGCTCTTTTAAGGCGGGCCTGGTGGTGACAAAAATCCCTCAGTGTTTGCTTGTCTGTAAAGAAATTTATTTCTCCTTCACCTATGAATCTTAGTTTGGCTGGATATGAAATTCTGGGTTGAAAATTCTTTTCTTTAAGAATGTTGAATATTGGCCCCCACTCTCTTCTGGCTTGTAGGGTTT
>NW_012110397.1:734920-748411 GCF_000951045.1 Mandrillus leucophaeus | reverse complement strand
AGTTTGGCTGGATATGAAATTCTGGGTTGAAAATTCTTTTCTTTAAGAATGTTGAATATTGGCCTCCACTCTCTTCTGGCTTGTAGGGTTTCTGCAGAGAGCTCTGCTGTTAGTCTGATGAGCTTTCCTTTGTGAGTAGCCTGACCTTTCTCTCTGGCTGCCCTTAACATTTTTTCCTGCATTTCAACCTTGGTGAATCTGACAATTATGTGTCTTGGGGTTGCTCTTCTCGAGGAGTATCTTTATGGTGTTCTCCGTATTTCCTGAAGTTGAATGTTGGCCTGTCTTGCTAGTTTGGGGATGTTCTCCTGTATAATATCCTGAAGTGTGTTTTTCAGCTTGGTTCCAATCTTCCCATCGCTTTCAAGTACAGCAATCAAATGTAGGTTTGGTCTTTTCACATAGTCCCATATTTCTTGATGGCTTTGTTCATTCCTTTTCATTCTTTTTTCTCTAACCTTGTCTTCACACTTTATTTCATTAATATCTTAAATCTGTGATATCCTTTCTTCCACTTGGTCAATTTGGCTGTTGATACTTGTGTATGCTTCACGATGTTCTTGTGCTGTGTTTTTCAGCTCCATCAGGTCACTTATGTTCTTCTCTAATCTGATTATTCTAGTTAGCAATTCATCTAACCTTTTTTCAAGGGTCTTCACTTCCTTGCATTGGATTAGAACATGCCCCTTTAGCTTGGAGGAGTTTGTTATTACTTACCTTCTGAAGCCTGCTTCTGTCAATTTGTCAAACTCTTTCTCTGTCCAGTTTTGTTCCCTTGCTGGTGAGTAGTTGTGACCCTCTGGAGGAGAAGAGGCATTCTGTTTTTTGGAATTTTCAGCCTTCTTGCACTGGTTTTTCCTCATCTTCATGGATTTATCTACCTTTGGTCTTTGATGTTGGTGACCTTCAGGTGGAGTTTTCATGTGGGTATCCTTTTGTTGACATTGATGCTACTGCTTTCTGTTTGTTTTCCTTCTAACAGGCCCCTCTTCTGAAGGTCTGCTGGAGTTTGTTGGAGGTCCACTCCAGACACTGTTTGCGTGGGTATCACCAGTGGAGGCTGCAGAACAGCAAAGATTGCTGCCTGCTCCTTCTTCAGGAAGCTTCATTCCAGAGGGGCACCCACCAGATGCCAGCCAGAGCTTTCCTGTATGAGGTGTCTGTTAACCCCTGCTGGGAGGTGTCTCCCAGTCAGGAGGCATGGGAAGCAGGGACCCACTTGAGGAGGCAGCCTGTTCCTTAGCAGAACTTGAGTGCTGTGCTGGGAGATCCACTGCTCTCTTCAGAGCCAGCAGGCAGGAACATTTAAGTCTGCTGAAGCTTCACCCACAGCTGCCCCTTCCCCCAGGTGCTCTGTCCCATAGGAGATGGGAATTTTATCCATAAGCCCCTGACTGGGCTGCTGCCTTGTTTTGAGAGATACCCTGTCCAGAGAGGAGGAATCTAGAGAGGTAGTCTGGCTACAGCGGCTTTGCCACGCTGTGGTGGGTTCCGCACCCAGTTGGAACTTCCCTGTGGCTTTGTTACACTGCAAAGGGAAAACCACCTACTCAAGACTCAAAATGGCCCCTCCCCCTACCAAACTCGAGTGTCCCCGATTGATTTCAGACTGCTGTGCTGACAGCAGTGAGAATTTCAAGTCCATGGATCTTAGCTTATTGGGCTCCATGGGGATGGAATCTGCTGAGAAACACCACTCGGCTGCCTGGCTTCAGTCCCCTTTCCAGGGGAGAGGCTTTGTTCATTCCTTTTCATTCTTTTTTCTCTAACCTTGTCTTCACACTTTATTTCATTAATATCTTAAATCTGTGATATCCTTTCTTCCACTTGGTCAATTTGGCTGTTGATACTTGTGTATGCTTCACGATGTTCTTGTGCTGTGTTTTTCAGCTCCATCAGGTCACTTATGTTCTTCTCTAATCTGATTATTCTAGTTAGCAATTCATCTAACCTTTTTTCAAGGGTCTTCACTTCCTTGCATTGGATTAGAACATGCCCCTTTAGCTTGGAGGAGTTTGTTATTACTTACCTTCTGAAGCCTGCTTCTGTCAATTTGTCAAACTCTTTCTCTGTCCAGTTTTGTTCCCTTGCTGGTGAGTAGTTGTGACCCTCTGGAGGAGAAGAGGCATTCTGTTTTTTGGAATTTTCAGCCTTCTTGCACTGGTTTTTCCTCATCTTCATGGATTTATCTACCTTTGGTCTTTGATGTTGGTGATCTTCAGGTGGAGTTTTCATGTGGGTATCCTTTTGTTGATGTTGATGCTACTGCTTTCTGTTTGTTTTCCGTCTAACAGTCAGGCCCCTCTTCTGAAGGTCTGCTAGAGTTTGTTGGAGGTCCACTCCAGACCCTGTTTGCCTGGGTATCACCAGTGGAGGCTAAAGAACAGCAAAGATTGCTGCCTGCTCCTTCCTCTGGGAGCTTCATTTCAGAGGGGCACCCACCAGATGCCAGCCAGAGCTTTCCTGTATGAGGTGTCTGTTAACCCCTGCTGGGAGATGTCTCCCAGTCAGGAGGCACGGGGAGCAGGGACTCACTTGAGGAGGCAGCCTGTCCCTTAGCAGAACTTGAGTGCTGTGCTGGGAGATCCGCTGCTCTCTTCAGAGCCAGCAGGCAGGAACATTTAAGTCTGCTGAAGCTTCACCCACAGCTGCCCCTTCTCCCAGGTGCTCTGTCCCATAGGAGATGGGAGTTTTATCCATAAGCCCCTGACTGGGCTGCTGCCTTGTTTTGAGAGATGCCCTGTCCAGAGAGGAGGAATCTAGAGAGGTAGTCTGGCTACAGTGGCTTTGTCATGCTGTGGTGGGTTCCACACCCAGTTGGAACTTCCCTGTGGCTTTGTTTACACTGCAAAGGGAAAACTGCCTACTCAAGACAAAATGGCAGATGCTCCTCCCCCTACCAAACTCGAGTGTCCCAGATCGATTCCAGACTGCTGTGCTGACAGCAGTGAGAATTTCAAGTCCATGGATCTTAGCTTGTTGGGCTCCATGGGGATGGGATCTGCTGAGCAATACCACTCGGCTGCCTGGCTTCAGTCCCCTTTCCAGGGGAGTGAAGGATTCTATCTTGCTGGTGTTCCAGGCACCTCTAGGGTACAAAAACAACAACAACAACAACAACAAAAACTCCTGCAGCTAGCTTGATATCTGCTCAAACAGCCACCCAGTTTTGTGCTTGAAACCCAGGGCCCTGATAGTGTAGGTACCCGAGAGAATCTCCTGGTCTGTGAGTTGCAAAACCTGTGGGAAAAGTGTAGTATCTGGGCCAGATTGCGCTGTCTCTCATAGCAGAGTCCTTCACGGCTTCCCTTGGCTAGGGGAGGGAGTTCCCCGACCCCTTGCACTTCCCAGGTGAGGTGACACCCCACCCTGCTTCTGCTTACCCTCTGTGGGCTGCACCCACTGTCTAACCAGTCCCAGTGAGATGAACTGGTTACCTCAGTTGGAAATGCAGAAATCGCCTGCCTTCTGCTTTGGTGTCACTGGGAGCTGCAGACTGGAGCTGTTTCTATTCGGCCATCTTTCCTTCTCCCTGGATTTTGTTTTCTAAGTACTAATTAAGAGATTTTTTAAAACGGAATAAAATATATCTGACCTATGCTTTACTAAGTTATACAAAGTCTCGTTTGGATGTGTAAGAGATTAGAGACACAGAGTCCCTTAGGAGACCATTTCAAAGACCAGATAAGAAATTACAAAGATTTAACTAAATAAATAGCAACAAAGAAGGAAATCAAGGAATAGTGATGAGATATATTGCAGAGTAAGGGTCCACAGGATTTGTGCAGTGGGTAAGTATAGTGTTTAGAATGGCGAGGTAGGAAGAGAAAAATGAGCTGCAATAAATTCTGCAGCTGGTGGTATCTGAAAGCCTTGAGTGACTTCATTATAATTGATTTAGAACATTGTCTGTTATCAGAGAACTATATTATAACCATAGTAACCATGTTTATTTAGTATTGAAATGCATTTATATCACACTTGATTCCAAAGGTTGTTTAAGAACTCATAGTAATAATAGGTTTTATTTTCAAAAAGGAAGTAAATTATTTTTTTCTTGTCAGAAAGGCCAGGCTAAGTTTATTTATCACTTTCTTCTTAAGGAAATTGCATTTTCTTCTTGCTTCTTTTTCTCACACCAGTTGTTTAGCAATCAAAACCTGACATTCAATAATCTGAAAGCTACCAAAATTCAGCAGAGAGAATAGGGAAACAAAGAAGTTAGGAAGGGCACTAAAGTCAGGTGCTTTTGGTCAAATAATAGAGAAGGGAATTAAAGAAGAGATACAAGTGTTCTCTAATGTGATTTTTATAAAACTCAAGGTTATGTAATTTTTGTAATTTTTAAATTATCCACATGATCTCTCTAGGTGGCCCACAAATAAATGAGGCTTACCTTAAAAACAAATCTTCCTAAGAAGTAGAATGTGGCCCTCAATTCCTTGATTTATCTGTTTTAATTTTAATCTAAATGTATGTGTAATAATTGGTAATTATTTAAACATTGGAGTCAGATCTATGATGTAAGCCAAGTGATATTTTTCCTAAAATAATTTGTTTTCATTACAATAGGTCAGCATATTCTAGGTGTGTTACACTGCCAAAAAAAAAAAAAAAAAAAAAAAAAAAAAAAAAAAGCTCTTTATTGTCTATTTATTTTGACTTACATTTTTATTGTTATTATTATATTACAACATAGTAACATAGTATGCTGTTTTATTATACATATACAAATTGATCAGTCTATCTAGATCTATCTCTCTGTATCTTTATCTCCTAAATAGAGAATAAACTCTTAAAAATAGCTTTTTTTAAGAAGACTTTCACTTCAGTACACTTTCTTCTTGGTTATACTTTGCTAATTTAACTCTCATGCTTTTATACATATTAAAAGCCCACAAATGCAAAATGGCAAGGGGCATTAACTAAGAAGTAATGTTTGATGTGTACTTCAATGTATAATTAGAATGTGAAACCAAAGAATAGTGCCTCTAGAATTTGTCCAGACATCTCCCCTTACCCACTCCATCACCACTGCCAAACACAGAAATAAAAACAAAGGACTCCAGTGCTACAGGGAAGTTAAAGCTTTTGAGCAAGGTGGATGATTCTTCCTCCAAGAATCCACCCATTATCCTTCTATGTGCTGTTGATGTACGATTTGCTACCGCAAAATTTCTACCAATTAACTTTAATAGATGCTGACCTGCGCCGTATCCCTTCACAATCGGAATACTCACTTCCCACTTCCGGGAGTGAGGCTGTGCCAGTTATGGCTGAGTCTCTTGCCAGAAATGGCTCTTGGCCAAGCAGAGCTGCCTCAGGCAAGGTTGTACCTGCTCCCTGGGGGCAGCCCGCATTCAACAACAGAACCTTTTGGGAGCTACAGTTCATAGCTCTATTGTTTCTATTTGGTCAATCTCTTTCGGGTTATTCCAACTTCAGAGCGAGCCAAGGGATTTGCTGAGGCCTCTTTTGAAAATGCATCTCAGTCTACCTTTTCCTTCCAGTAGATCAATCCTGTTTCTCTCACTGTCTTTCAAGGGTTGTATTTGAGAGACCTTCACAATAAAACTCTCATTTACAAATCTTCATCTCAGATTTGGGCTGTGACAGTAACTTTTTTTTGTTTTTAGGGAAAAATACTATTTTTCTATTATGTGTTTTGCTCTTCCAGGTGTGATTGGAACAAAACATAAGGCAGAAGCTACCCTGTGAAGAGAGAGTGGGAAATGCAAAGGTTATGTTATTTTGAAAACATATTTTGACTATGTATCTGAGATTACTGTGTGACTGGGAGGAATATTTACAAATTACATATACCTGGCCTTATAGCAAGCTCAATAGGAGTCATTATTAGTGTACTTAGTCTCAGAATCTCAACCTATTACTTAACTGGCTGGACCACAGTTTCTCTCCAGATTTCTTATGGCAATTGAGTTAACTGGGGGTAAGAATGGTACAAAATTTATACCTCTATTAGTTTTATATGGGTATAGCCTGTGCTCAGGTTCCTAAGTCTCTAATGGTATATATGATTAAAATGTATTTATATGAAGAATGAGAAATAAACAAAAATACTCCTTAAATTTAAAAAGTATTAAATAAATTTCTAATCTTACTGGTGCTCTTGTTTTGTTTAAAATTTTGCCACCATAGTATATTTTCTTTTACTGTTGTTGTTGGTGTTAAAAAGTTACATTTACTATACAAACCTTCAACTCCAGAACTTAGAGTACCAGTGTGAAAATTGCAGTAGAATTAGTGTATGAGGTCAACATTTGAGCTTTAAAAAGCTATTTCTTATTGTTGCTGTGAACAGCTATGACTGACCAAAAAGTCCATATGCACATGACTCTGCACACACAAAATTAGATTTTTCTTTACAATACCTTTCCTGAATAAGGAAAAGCAGTTAGTTAGGGGTCGTCTATTCACTGGAGAAGAGTATTTGCAGAAATTGTGAGGATTTTATTTATAAGTCGAATTTATAGAAAACAATTTGCAGTCCTAAAAGTTTTGTTGAGCATTGTTTTTATTCTTTGCAAAAACTCATAAATCATAGAAGATAATTCAAACTTAGGGATAATATTGTGTGTGTATTTCAAATTTTTGCAAATGACAGTCACCATTAAGCTATCTTAAAGCATCCCACATAGGGGTGGGGGTGTGGAGAAAGAGAAATATAATGGTAATATTTTAGTTCTCAGGCCCACTAAAAAAACATTCTTAAGATCCCGTATTTTTATTCTAATCACTTACAATAAAATTATAAAATTTTTATTTGTTGAAAATATATGTTCCAAGAGGAGCATTTAAATAGAGATAGTATGAAAACAAAAAATGCATCAGTAACTCTAAACTGAGATTACTTTATGATGTAAAATGTAGAGATGAGGTTGTTCGTGTTCAGTTAAGCAAAGACAATGAGTGCAATCAGCAACATATGCTGTTGTACTGAGCTACCTCTCAAAATAATCTAGAAGCATTTTTATTTCCATGTGTAATTACTGCTAATGATTACGTTACATTCAAAGATTCTTCCTGGGTTTTATGTGGTTTCCAGTAAATAGTAGCCATTCTAAAATTTAAATAAAATTATACATAATTGAGTCTTTCTTAAATAGTAAAATAATAATTCATTGAATTTCCATTTTCACAAAAGTTGAGGATTAGACATAGAGTACATCTGGAAAACCTGTTCACTCAGTATTTATGACTAATTTGAATAGTTAATTTTAAAGACAAAATGGAACAGGAAGTCACAGTTACATGTATATAAACTAACAGATCACCAAGGAACAGAAAAGAAACATAAATCCCAGGTAGTATGGGAGGAAAATGTTAATTAAGTGGCTGTTCCAGCAACACTTGCTACTCTCTCGCACCTCTTTACTTTCACAGGGGACATTTTCTCTTAAAGCACATGCACACACAAATGCAAATGGAGAGAGATATTAAGCTTATTTTATATTTGTCATCTGCACTGTATTTTGACATTTTTCTTTGCTTGTCCTCATGAGAAGAGAAAGTCCAGTGGAGTGGAAACAGCAGCAATCTGGAAATAGAATTTCTGAGTTTGAATCATGACTGCTTCTTGAAAGTTGTATATTCTTGGGAAAGACATTAATATAGATGTCTCTTTGCTCATCTGAAAGTAGACTGGCCTATTTCTAATACCTCTACTAATTGTACAAATTCTTTGAGATTATAGTCATTTTCTCAGGAGAATTTAAAGCAAAGGGAAAACAACTGGCTTGTGGAAGGTTTTTAATGCAGGACTTGAAGGTGGGATTGCTCTGCAGGATCAAGTGATGCCTATTTGCAGAGCATGTTTAAAGGCCTTTGGAAGGAGAGAAAGTGAATCAAAACCTGGAGGCAGCAATGTTTCCTAACCAGTGGTTAGAGAGTATCTAGAAGTTTTTGAAGATGCTCTTGGGAGATTCTTTTGTTAAACATTCCTCAATTGCAACTTCTGGTTTTAAAAAAAGAGGTGAACTAAAAGATGATTCCAAACACTAAATTCCTTTGAATTGGAAACACATAAGATACCTATGAGTAAACAACAAATACAAGCACAATTCATGACCTAGTCAATCAGTTTATCACTCAACCAAACATTTTTAACCAATGTGATGATTTTGGCTATTGTATATTACTTTTAAATTGCTTTTATTGTTAGTCCTAAACTAAATAATTAATAGCAATAGTGGACCATTTGTTAAGGATTTTTATTGAATATAATTAGGAGTATAAGAGTGACCCTCATTCTGAAAAGTCCATTTATGATTTCAGCATATCAATGTGTGGTACATTTTACCAAAATTCTTTTACAGCACATTAGGGTATCCCTACTATTTAAACAAATGAAAAAAGTTAATATAAGAAAATATAGTTATGATTTACACAAATTCCAAATAAAGATTACTCAGAAATCCCTCAATTCATTATTTGAGGAGGAGCACTTTTAATTATTATGTTGAATCTTTCTTACATAAGTCATAGTTCAAAAACAAAACCTGAAAATTACAAAAACAATTTAGGTGACTTTGAAACCACAGAATACAAGATTTTCAGACAACCCCTAGAGGAAATGGTTGTCTATTTTTGGTATCACTACATAATATACATTTTAATATTTTTGGCTAAAAAGCCTAATACTTCATGCTGTGTTATTTCTTGACAAATTACCATGTATTAAATACATAATACAAGCAATCACAGTATTCATCACTTTTAATTTGAAAAACTCAATTTGTCAAAATCTGAACTATTCATATGTAGCCACTGAAAATAAATGTTCAATGAATTAAACTTAAACAAACTTAAAAATTCAGTCAGTGTTATTAACCACATATCATTTGTTCAATAACTACATGTCTAGTTGCTACCATATTGATTAGCACAGAATAAAACATTTTCATTATTCCCATTATTACATAAGGTTCTAGTAGATATTACTGGTTTAAATATTATAAAATTTAACAGTAATCTGGTCTTAATATAATACTAATATATATTATGTTATACATGCTATATATGTTATGCAAAATTATATATATATATTATTTATATATGCTCAAAATTAGCTTCTTGTCTTGCAAGCAAACATGACATAAAGACTTTCCAAGGACTAGACCAGTTATTTAGCTTTCTCATATTTTGTTGCAAGAGGATACTTAATAATCTAACTGAGCAGGTAGTGAATTAGAATTCAGGTAATGTTACACAGATCAGTTATGTCAGCTCTGTTTTTGGCAGGAGTTGTATAGCAGTTTAGCAGAGCATATGGAGTAGGTCTTGCCTGTAGTATTGCACTTATGTTTTTAGGTAACTGGTACGCATATGGAAAAATCAAGCTCTGTTATGAAGAATAAAGAGACTGACTTGTATTCTCCACGGAGGGCTATAGAATAGTCTGCATGGATGAGGGATTGACAACAATTTAAAAATAAAACAAACAATATTCATATAACATACTGCTAACTGTGTGTACTATTTTGAAATATACTTAATAGAAGGACCAAGAGTTTGAAAAGTTTGAGGAAGACAGCAATCACTTATACATAACTACTATAAAATCTTTAGCTTGACTCCCAAAAATCGTATGCCTTTGAAGAAGGTTGCATTCTGGTTGGTCTCCTAGGTTAAATATTCTTCAAAACTTATTTCCAGAAAAATAAATGAGTTAAACTCCTGAGCTGTGATTTTGTATTGGGGGTGATGATTTTGATCATTTTGACAAATTCACTGTAGAAGTTATGTATGACAACACTGGCCAAAAGGTTGACAGAAAAGAGGAAGATGTTAACAGTTCTCTTTGTTATGGCAACATATAGAGAAACCAAATAAGAATACTAATAGACTGGTTAGGGCAAGACATTATGTTTATGTTACTTTAAAATATATTAAAATGTAAAGTAGAATTGTAGCAGTTCTACTTCTATCTACTCGGTTACTTCTAGTGGTAATGCTTGAAGGGTATGGACATACATGAAAGCCCTGGGATCTACGTAAAGTCCATGCATCTCATCTTGAGGTCAGAGATGCTTAGCATCGATTTTATGTTAGCATTTCCTGTGGAACTTCTAAAACTGCTGTTGCCCAGGACTCACCTAATATGTAAAATTAGATCCTCTAGGGATAAAGCCCATAAAATGGTATGTTTGCAAAGCTCCCCAGGAGATTCTAATGGGCAGCTAGTTTTGAGAACCACTGACTTAGAGATCTTAAAATTTTCTTTTTAGTTTTCTATTTTTTATTAGATACCACACCTTATTTATCAAAACAAAAAGTTTAACTTTTCAAAATAACATTAATGTTGCATCTAGTTAGTAGTAAATATACTTTAAAACAATAAAATATCAATGTACATTATTTTTAAAACAATGTAAAAGTAATCTAACATTTAAATTCAATAAGAAGCATTGTTTTTTAAGATTATCTGATTTTTTTTGCAGCAATTAATAATAGCTTATAAGCTTCAGCACATCGGTTCAGCACATCGGGAACTTCAGAAAGTCGCTGTATTCTGGATTTCATGCCACGACTTTCAGAGCTTCACCTTGCCCTTAAGCTTGGAATCACAGCTTTAATTTGTCTTTTAACTAATTGGTATTTAAGCCATTTGAATTGAGTTGTCCTCACTCAATTATAATTTAGGTAATGAGACCATCAACTTCACAATCCTCTTTCTTTTATACTGTTTTCTCAGCACCCCATCAAACTTGAAAGACTATAAGAAGTAACTGCTTTTAGCTTCCTGGTTCTTCTAGGGGGCTATTGAATCATAAGTTTTAGGTAGAAATAGAACTGGATTTAGACCCAATCCTCTGTTGTTCTCTAAGTCATGCTGGCAGTTAGTTTCAGTCAGGTGTACATCCTGTATATCTATTTAATTAACACTTGGTTAAAAGGTGCCATCCTTAACTGAAATTTACATGGTTTAATCCTATTTATACACTACTTTTTACATGAATTTTCAGTTAATTACTATGACAACCCTACAAGTTAGGTACTATTTTTCTCATTTTTCAGATAAAGAGTGGAGCTTAGAGAGATTAAATTTCTTGTCTATATTCTCACAGTTAATAAATGGTGGTACTGGGACTTGGATATGGTATTCTGAACCTAAACCCAATGATGTTTCTACTATGTCATGTAGTGATTTTTTTTTATGTTGACAGATAATATATTTTACAACTTCTGATTTTTCATGATCAGAAAATAGAAGTAATTCACTGTATATTTAATTATATAATAGCGTATTTTTCCCATTGTAAGGGAACCTACATTTTTCTTCCCTATCTCTCAATAAGAATTCTATTGTATCTCTTGTATTTATAGCACAGACAGGTAACTCCTGTATGTTGAATACCCAAATACGTAAGGCACAATACAGAGAACAAATTAGGATTTGAATTTGGAATCTAAGTACCCATAACATTCACCTTGGAGAACAGAATGAAAGCAGCTTGAGAATTTCCAAGTTTAAGCCTATTTGCTAGATCCATTATTGCTGACTTCAAAAGAGTATCAACTGACTGGGAGGATTTCCTATATCATGGAGGGAGTTTTCCTTGATGCTGTTCATGTGTGATTTCTTCACAGAATTCTCATCTGGTAATGGGAGAACTATGTATGACAAGGCTTTCTGATTTATGTTTGGAAGATCTTGCAGATTGGTAGTCAGATGATGAATTTATTCACACAAATCCTAACAATCCCAAATATTTCTTGTATGATTTTTCCTCATTATTACTGAATTTGAAGTGTTCTGCTTTGTCTATTAATCTTTAGATTTGTATTTCTAATTACATGCTGACTACTGAGAATCTCGCAAGCACCACAAAGTCAACATGTCTCAGACTAAAGTATTCTTCTGACCCTCACTTACTCACCATTCACTGAAAATGAAAACTATACCTGTATTTGAATTCCTTTTCTTGGTGAATTGCATCATTATTCACAGAGGACCACCCAAACTATGCACCTACTTGTATTCCTTAATTTTGTCAATACTTTTACCTTTAAATATTTTGATTGTCACTTCTTAAGTCTTAACATACCCATCATCTACATCTCTCTTAAAAATTATCTTGTCCATGTTTCTATAACTCTGCTACAATCTGGGCTCAGGTGTGCCCTTTCTTTCAACCAACTAAAAAGTGCATCATCTTCCTTATTATTCTGTCTACAGGTCCTTCTCACTTTAATCGCAGACACTATACTAGAAAAGTCCCTTCTTTTCTTATATGCATAAAATATTTCTCACACCTTCAGGATTAAATTCACCATACAATTCCCTAACTATGCGTCTAACTGAGCTGCTCTTATTTCTCTCATTACACAAATTCCATCATCTTGCTATGGGAATTTTCTTTTCATCCCTTTCTCTGATGACTCATGCTGCTTGTCATAAATGGCACCTCTCCAGTGAGACGATCCCTGACCACTGGCACTCAAATAGTCCCCAGTCACGTTCTATCATGTTCTCTTGTTTTAACTATATGTGCAGAACTCATAACTAATATTTTTCCCTTTGTTCAGTATTTGTCCCTTACTGGAACGAAAACTCTAGACCTTATGTGCCTTGTTTACCATTCCATTTCCAGAGCACAGATCACTGGTGGAAACATAATAAATGTCAATGTTTGTTGTGAATTTTGTTTTTCTGCTGGGAACAGTCTTTACTTGTCTTTCCTTTGGAGACTTCTTCCTGATCCTTTAGAACATATTTCAAATGTTACCTTTTTTTTTTTTTTTTTTTGACAACCCCCCTTTCCCCCCTGCGGAACAGGGGGTTTTTTTCTATTTTAATTTTGGGGTTTTTTTTTTTTTTTTTTGACAACCTTGCTGGGCAGTGTTAATTGGTCATTCCCTTTTGCTCTCTGAGCCCTGGTGCATTTCTTTATTATAACTTTTATCAATGTCTATTACATTGAGCGTCTGGGTTTACCCAGTAGACTCTGAACATTTCGAGATTCCAAGTTATGAGTTGTCCATAGTGTCTGTTGGTGTGTATTTTAGTAAGTTCTTATGAGGATGCCAGTATATTGAGGAAATAATGTTTATGTTATAGTTCACTGAGAATGTATGGATCTTTTTTATAATGATAATTTTATTTCAATAATACATTTCTTAATTTTGTTAATTATTATGCAGTATCTATAGAAAATATAAAAGACAGCTATTGAATATCAAAATAAAGTTTGCTACTCTTTCAAAAGAGAGGAAAGGTTAAAGGAAACACAGATAAGCTACAGATACAGTTATGATACCTATTCGAATCCATAGAAAGGTTTTTTTTTACAAATTACTGAAGTAATGAATTAACCTTAATTCATGCTTCCAGAAAAACAACTATTTGTCATGTGCATTCTTATTGGTTATATATTCATAAATTCATAAATAAATATATTTAAATACATAGAAATTTTGGAATTCACAGGACTTAACATTTATTGGTAACTCTAAACCTAGGTTCAGGCC